>NC_043019.1:30278842-30316342 GCF_006345805.1 Octopus sinensis | reverse complement strand
GAATGAAGCCAGCTTAGCCCACCCCAGGTGAATGCTGTCTCAAGACAAGAAGAAGACCATTTGTCTCATAAAAAAAAAAGGTGAAACCTTTTGTCAATGTATTAGTACTGCTTTGTCACCGAAGACTAGGTTTTCTTTTGGTTCTGTTTGTGCTAGATTCTAGGGAACAAATGCTGTTATTTTCCTCAATTACCCCCCTACATACATACACACACAACTTAACCTTTGAACATTCAAGTTACTCGGTCAAATGTATTGCTTATTTCTTTATAGTGTTTCAAGTTAACTATGCACCCTCTCATAGCTTCTATATTTTGAATGATGTGATTAATTTGAGGATGACATTGTAGAATAAATGTGAGGGACCAGATCAGGCTGATTTGAACACAAAAAAGTATTTAGGCCTCATTTAGTTGGTTTGACCCTTTAGCATTCAGATTACCAAATGTAATGATTATTATTCACACTGTTTTGAATTAATCATGCATTACCTCAAAGCTTCGAGATTTCAATGATACGATTGTTTATTTCTGGAATGACATTGTAGGGCAGGTGTGAGAGGCTGGATCTGGTCCATTTGAACATGAAAAAAGTAGACCAGGACTTGATATGGCTGCTTTCACCCTTTTGCATTTAAACCTGCCATATCCACCCCCAAAATATCCTGTCTGTTTTTATGCTGAAACCAGCTAGATTCAGCCTCTCACACTTCCCATACAATATAATTTTACTCATAAACTGTCACATCATTGAAGCCTCAAAGCTACAAGATAATGTATGGTTAATTCAAGACAATGTGAATAAATAAGCATTACATCTGACAGAATTATCGGAATGCTAAAGGGTTAAATAGCAGGTGAAGTTCCCGGTATAGGTAGAAGCAGTTGGGTCTCTTTTTTTCCTCACACATCTTCCTCAATGTCGTTTTCTTCTGTCAGTCATTTCTTTCTCAATTTGTAACCAACGAGGCAGTCACTCAGTTATTAAACATATGTTACTAATGGATTTGTCACTCTCTCTCTCTTTACATCACGTAAACCCCAAAACACACACACATGCACACGCATCCCTCATGTCACATGACCTAAGTCTCTTAGCGTCATGTCTCTCCTAAGTTCTGAGATGTCTGTTTGTTTTAGAGATAAACCAAGTCTATTTCTGGTGCCAACCTGATTAAGTTTCTCAATCATTTTTCCTAAATGGATCCAGGAAAGATTAATGCTAGATTAACGAGTCATTAGTTAATAAAGATTATTTGATCATCATAGTGAATCATTTTCAGACAGCAAATCTAATAAAGTCTTTTAGCATGTCAATGATGAATGCATCCATTTGAGAGAGAGAGAGAGAGAGAGTGCGAGAGAGGGAGAGAGAGAGAGAGAGAGAGAAGCGTGGTGGTTGTGTGGTTATTGACTTGTCCTTCCCTGTAGTCACCATAGCCATAGGTCTGCTCGTCTGCTTGATCAGAGTTGATCTGGGGCTGAACCACAGCACCGTTAATTAGGAATCTATGACGGGTTTCTAACCCTAATCACTCAAGCCTGCTCTCAAATTCAATTAAGATATAAAAGAAAGTTACACGGGCACAATGTCAGGGCCCTTTGTTGTTTTTGGTGATGGTGATGGTTGTAGTGATGATGATGGTGGTGGTGGTGGTGGAGGTGCATCAGTGCATTAACCTAACCCCGCTGCCAACGACGTGGTATGTCCAGTATGTATGGCAGTAATTAAAACATAATCACTTATTAATGTAATTAAAGACTTTGATCATTACTAGAAATTTATGAGGATAGATTGAAACAGTGAAACGGTACTGAACAGTATGTAAATGTGTGTGTGTGTACCTGCATCTGTGTATATTTATGTGTGTGTATGATTTGTGGAACAGATGGTATTCAGAAGTATGAATGTTATGTTTAATTCTTAAAACTGATAGTGAAAGGGTGGAAGCTGAAGATTTTTGGTTAGATTAATGAGCAAGCAGGATGTATAGTGATTGCGATGATGATGGTGGTGATGATGGTGGTGGTGGTGGTGGTGGTGGTGATATTGGCTTTGGTAGCAGTGAAGTCGAATAAATATTGCCAGCCTAAACTGGGGTGTATATTTATGAGGCTTCTTCCTTTTAAACAGATATTTGTTTACAGTATCAATGATGGATAATGAACTTCTGCAAAAACAGATCCACATAACTCAGCATACATACACACACACAGGGAAAACTTATTGGATGTATAATACACACACAGACATACACACACACACACACACACAAAAGGGAAAACTTATTGGATGTATAATACACATACACACACACACACACACACAAAAGGGAAAACTTATTGGATGTATAATACACATACACACACAACACACACTTATCAATGTTCTTTTTTCCTTCTTTGACCTTTCTTATGGTACTGTTTTCTGTCCAGATACCCTTCCTACTGCCAATCCTTTAAACCCTTTCGTTACCAACCTGGCTGAAACCGGCTCTGACTCTGAGTACAAACGCCTTGTTTTCAAAAGTTTTGAATTAAAATCTTCCATCAGACCTTAGTCACAATTTATGTTCCTAACACTAGCTGAATGATAACCAAGTCATTTTACAAAATTCTTTGTTATATTTAAAGTAATTGAAAGAAACACAAAGCATCTCAAAATAAATACAGTAACAAAAGGGTTAATGGCTTCATATGACCTGCAAGAATATGGTCTCCCTTGTCTAAAACTAGAATATGTACCCATGTGCATTCACACATACACACACACATCAGATAATGCACTGCCTCCCCCTTATTTACGCATAAGTTAAACATAAATCTGTTGATGGTTGCTTGTAGTCCTAACAGCTGGCTACCCCATTCCGAGGCAGCTCTCAACCCTTGTTCAAAGCAAATATAAATAACATTAAATGAAGATTTATACAGGTGTAGCTGTGTGGTAAGAAGTTTACTTACCAACCGCATGGGTCTGGGTTCAGTCCCACTGCATGGCACCTTGAGCAAGTGTTTTCTGCTGTAAGTCTCAGGCCAACCAAATCCCTTGTGAGTGGATTTGGTAGATGGAAACTGAAAGAAGCCCGTCATATATAATATATGTGTGCGTTTGTGTCTCCTTGTCTTGACATCATGTGACAGTTGTAAATAAGTGTCATTGTCACACAAGCGGTGCCGTTCATTTCCAATATTCAGCAAGAACATGTCTAATAGTGGGGAAATATCACCTTGCTTGGAAACAGGTGAAGGTTGGCAGCAGGAAGGGCATCTGGCTGTAGAAAATCTTCCTCAATAAATTCCATCCAACCTATACGAGCATGGGAAAGTGGACATCCAAATGATTTTATATATATATATATATATATATATATATATATATACATACAAGGGGATGCTGAAATGTTCCTGATATTAAGGGTGTTGCAAAAGACCTGGTTGGAGGCCCAACCTTCCAAGTTCTTTTACAGGGCTTAGAAAAACTAAAGGGCTGCTGCAGTAAGTGTGTGAATCTAAGAGGGGAATATGTTCAATAAAATCATAATTATTTCTGTTTTTTCTTTTACCCAAAGCCAGACTTTTCAGCACCCACCCCCCGTGTGTACACACACACACACACATACACATCTGTATGACAGTGGTTCTTCGGCAGTCTTAGAAAACACCTGAGATATGCCTTTTTATGATGAGAAATCAAAATGAATTCAGCAATCAATATTTGCACTGCTGTGAACCACAGCTTGATCTTTTAAGCAACATCACCACCATTATGGATGACAACAAACCTTCAAAGGAACCTCTTACATGCTCACTGGATGATGTAGTCACAGACACACTTGTAAAACAATGGAATAGTCATGGCAAGACACCCACACACTTTTTTTTTACCATAGGCCTGCCCATTCAGTGACTAAAAAATGTGAACAACAGCATCACTGAATGCATTTAAGCTTGCATGCTAATTAAAACATGGAATTTTCTTCAATGAATAAACCATTGTTTCGGGGATTGAAAGACCAAACTATAGATTTACAAGTATCTTTTATTTCTAGTTGACAGTTCTTGCTGAAAATAGGTTTTGTATTGGTATTTCAAGAAATTACTTGGAAACCCTCTATGTATCCATCTATCTATTTATCTTAGTCTATATATATATATATATATATATATATATTCCTCTATCGTTCTTTCTGTCTTTTTCTCTATCTGTCTATCTGCTCAATATTCTGTGGAATTAGACATTTTGAAGTTAATATCAATTGTGATAGAACATAATTGTGTTGGTTCCCTATACAAACTGGAATTCTTTCAGTTACAATGTGTTCCAGTCAATCCACACAATGGAACAGTCTGCTCATAAAATTAATGTGCAAGTGGCTGCACGCTCCACAGACACGAGTACCCTTAAGAGAGATTCAGCATGAAACAGAATGTGACATGGCTGGCCCCTTGAAAATACAAGCACTACTTATTTTTGCTAGCTGAGTGGACTGGAGCAACGTTTATTGAAGTGTGTTGCTCAAGGAGACGTGCCACCAGGAATTGAACTCGCGACTTCACCAACACATTGTTTCTGTTTCTGCCGTCGTAGACATGTGTAACTTAATTGGGGGTGGCATTCAGAAAAGCTGTCAGGTGTTCACTGCACCCTGCCAGTCGGACAATGTGGCCAACCCTAAGCTAAGCCTGATGTACCCCAGGGGCTTGATGCTAAATGTGTGAGTAATGAGACTGGGTTCACTCCCTACACACGTTTGGGCCAGTTCCCTCACATAGACCTCAATCTTCGCCAGTCTTCAGACAGCAAGGGAGCCTTTGTGTCAGTGGTTTTCAACCATTTTTTGTCTAGGGAGTTATGTGATTCTTATTTCGCTCTGCTGGACCCCAATGTTAAAAAAAAATCCTATTATATTTTTATAATGAAATATTATTAGGAATTATATAAAAAAAAATTAATATTTTGTCTATAGTAGAAGTATAAACAATTTTAATTACCCATAAATTTTAACAACAAAATTTTATATGGCCACAACCCCACAAGGGTCATAGGGACCACTAAAGATCATAGGGACCTCTGTTGAGAACAACTGTTTTACATGATTCCTCTAACTAAAAGAAATAGTATCCAAATACCCTCAAATTACAGTACTGTATTAAAAAGGAAGAGCACACTCAAGAATGTAGTACTCAATCTACAAAAGGACACACTGGTCATGGCAGGAATGCCTTTGATTATATTCATTCAGGGCTGACTTGTAGCCTAACCAGCTGTGATGTCTGGACAACCTTAGAGGAGGGCCTGTTAAAAATCCTGATCTCTCAGCTCCTCCTCTTTGGAGTATCTTTATTTTTTTATCTTTCACTTGTTTCAGTCATAGAACTACGGCCATGCTGGAGACACCACCACCTTGAAAGATTTAGTCAAACAAATCGACCCCAGTACTTACTTTTTAAAAACTTGATACTTATTCTATCAGTCACTTTTGCTGAACTGCAAAGTCACAGGAACTAAAAAAAACCAACAGCTGTCAAGCAGTGGTGAGGACAAATATGAACACAAAGACACACAGGCACACACACACATATATACTCACAAGGCTTTGGTTGACCTGGGGCTATAGTGGAATACATTTGCCCAAGGTGCCACACAGTGGGACTGAACCTGGTACCATGGTTGAGAAGCAAACTTCTTACCACACAGCCACGAATATAATTAGTAGTATTGTATTTTGGGAGGGTTGTATTAAAGCAAAAACAAACAAAATTAAATATGTTAAATATGTAGGATTTTTGCTCTGGCCCCACAATGTCAACAAAGCCCTCTGTTGTGATTTAGTGCTTCCACAATCTGGCATCAATTTGGAACTAAACAAAACTTCCCCTTCCTCTGGTATCTATTAAAATCAAATTCAGGCAGGACAACAACAATAATCGCTTTATAACTAAACACAAAGATTGCCCCATTGTATGGTATCTTAATAAGGGAGCCTCTACGTGGTTCATTTAGCTTGCTAGAAATAGCAGTCCAACCTCTCTCAAATAACAACCTTCGTTTTTAAAAAAAAAAAAAAAAAAGCAAAGAACATATTGTTGGATAATCTACCATATTTTCTGGCATACAAGCTGAAGCAGAACATAGTGTTAATATGTAGTGTAAACATTCAAACATCATCGTTATCTTTCTAAATCTGTTGCATGTCACAAGGAATTTTTGATTGCCCTGAGTCATCTTGGTGTATAAGTTGACTTCACCATTTTTGGGGCTGTAAATTTTAGTACGAAAAATTCGAATTCTATGTCAAAAAATGTGGTAATTCTAGATCTGTTTAAATGAAAGACAGGATGGTCATGTTTGGAATGCAGTGATTGTGCGCTTTGCTGGATCAGGACTGACTCGGGATCATACGTCAATAGCAAAAGCTCGGTGGACATGGCTAATTATTCTCTTAATTAAATTTCCCTGCCATATTTACATTAGTGTTACTGAGGGAGAGGCAGAAAAGAGAAACTATAAGAAGTTTATGATAGTGATGATGTAGAATATGAATTGAACTGATATGTCACCAAATACATGCCCTCCCCGTTTCCTACAATGTTTAATGGAAATTTAAATGAAAGCATTTTAAGTAAACAAAAAAAAAATGAAAAGAGAGACCAAAGCAGAACAATTTAACCACTAGCCCCTGTTCCACCCATCACTCCTAACTTGGCCAGCCCCAGCATAACTGTCCCCTTCCACTTCTCCGAAATACTGTAACCAACTTCCCCCCATCAGGCAAGTTATTGTTGTTGTTGTTTTCTTATATAATGTTGTCACATGTTTAGTGTTTGTAGGGGAGTTTCAATTAAAATTTTCTTAGACAATCTCTAAAAAACAGCATAAATGTACACACACATATCTATAATGCATATTCACTCCTTCACACACACACACACACATTCATGTATGTATGTGTGTGTATGTATGTGTGTGTATGTATGTATATATATATATATATATATATATTTGTTTTTACATTTATCTCTTTTCAGAGTTTTTATTTCTCTTAACAAGATTAAATTTGTTTTTCTGTACAGTCCCAGTTTCGTTAATTCTTGAGACAATGTGCACACACACACACATACATACATGGATTTTTTCCCTCATATATATATATATATATATATATATATATATACACATACACACATTTGTATTTTCTTTTAGTTAAAAAAAAGTTTGCTTTAATTTTGTTTTTTTTCCTGCTGGTTTGCTATTGTGAAAGCAGCAGTAGTAGTGATGGTGGTAGTAGTAATTCTTTTAACTGCCTCAAGGGCACAGAGAATAAATATAATACAAGACTGTGCTACACACATATGCACACACACACACACACATATATATTGTTGACGTCAGAAGAATTTATAAACCTTTGAGAGAACATGAAATAATTTTTTTTTGGAAGTGAATCTTGAAGCACATAAAAGCTATAAATAATAACATGTAAATATTTACATGCTATCATTTATAGTTTTTATGTTCTTTGACATCCAAGTCCAAAAACGAATTTTACATATACATATATATATATATATATATATATATATATATATATATATATATATATATATATATATATACATATACATATATATATTATAACATCCTGTTAAAGTACATTGCTTTTATCAAAGGTACTCATTCATGAATGTATTAGATAGTAATCCCGCGAGATTTTTCGCCTACCCATTGTTATCTTTTATGTAAATCATTCATTGCTATTTTTAAACAATTCAAAATCCTTATCTCAAAGAGAAAGGGGTTTACGCAAAACTTCATTATTCATATCTACCCTCGCAAGATACGCAGTTATTCCAGTTTCCTCGTCAAGCCACTCTGCTTAAGTCTCTCTCTCTTGTTTACCTGTTATTATCTGTTACTCTCTATAGTTTATCTTCTGGCACTCCATCAGTTATGACAACGAGGGTTCCAGATGATCCCAATCAAAAGAACAGCCGGCTCATGAAATTTAATGTGCAAATGGCTGAGCACTCCACAGTCATGCATACCCTTAACATAGTACTCAGGGAGATTCGACATGACACAGAATGTGACAAAGCTGGCCCTTTGAAATGCAGGTACTATTTGTTTTTGCCAGTTGAATGGACTGGAACAGCATGAAATAACAGGTCTTGATCACGGACACAACGTACCCCAGGGAATCTGACTCACGAAGTGATTACCCTCACCTCTAACCATTGCATTTTCACAGTTTAAGTAACAGTTCTTGAATTAATATATTTGTTGATGCTGTTTAACCCCAGTTTAACCCTTTCATTACCGTATTTATTTTGAGATGCTCTGTATTTCTTTCGAATAATTTTAAATATAACAAAGAATTTAGCAAAATAACTTAGTTATCATTCAGCTAGTGTTAGGAACATTAATTGTGACTAAGGTTTGGTGGAAGATTTTAATTCAAAACTTTTGAAAACAAGACATTTGTACTACAGAGCCAGAGGCAGTTTCAGGCGGGTTGATATCAAAAGGGTTAAGCTCCAGTTCAAAATCCTAATCAAATGCATTCCAATTGTGACTATTTATCTCATTTATTAGGATTATCCAAAACTACATTAATCCGACATGTCCTTTCCATATTTTAGATGATAAGGATATGTATTGAGATAGATTTGGGTGTTATTTCTAGCAGGTTGCGTTTTGGTCATTGGCTTGTTGGAAATTGGGTCACTAAGCACCGAGTGCTTCAGTGTATGTATGTTAAGTCAGTGTGGCTGGTAACGCTATCATTCCGAGATGGAGACCAACCTCGTCGGCGCCACCAGCCTAAACAATCCAATACTGTTGTTGCTGTTTCTGTTATATTTACACAATTGTTACTCAAGAGACCAGTCTTAAGAATTATGGGAACTTTTTATTTATTCCTGCTCTCTGTCTTTTTCCCCTGTTTCTTCAGCTGTCAACGCCCACATAAGTCTTAAACCATTTTCAGTTTAAAGTCTTATATTCTTCTGCTGAATGTTGTAGGTCGTTGTTATGGTATTATCTTACCATTCCGGATGTAACCAAAGTTATTCCATTGGCCAAACTGGCTTAATAAACTTGTATTTCTTGAAAAGTAACAGGATTTTCGATGTCTTGTGACTTTTAAACCATATCATTTTTCACTTTTCTCTTATCATTCCTTCTCTCTATGCATTCTCTCTCTCTTGTGTACAGACTCACACACAGAGTTTTTATTTATTTGGTAGAAGTTATAAATGAAGAGCCAAAAGTTCCATATATTGGCATCTATACATTACATAACACTCAGATAGACACGTTCACACATATAATACACATCGATGTGTGTGTGTGTGTGTGTGTGTAAAGAGAATCATTTTAATAGATTTGGCACATAAAAAGCACCAATCCGATCGTGGCCATTGCCAGCCTTGCCTGGCACGTAAAAAGCACCCACTACACTCAGGGAGTGGTTGGCGTTAGGAAAGGCATCAAGCTGTAGAAACACTGCCAGATCAGACTGGAGCCTGGTGCAGCCTCCTGGCTTCCCAGACCTCAGTCAAACCATCCAACCCATGCTAGCATGGAGAACGGACGTTAAACGATAATGATAATGATGATATGAATAAAAAAAATCAAATGGAAATTTTAGTTATGATACCCATGTCGGTGGCATGTAAAAAGCACCATCCAAATGTGGTTGATGCCAGCACCACCTGACTGGTGTCCGTGTCAGTGACATGTAAAAAGCACCAATCGATTGTGGCCGTTTGCCAGCCTCCTCTGGCCTTTGTGCCGGTGGCACGTAAAAAGCACCCACTACACTCACGGAGTGGTTGGCATTAGGAAGGGCGTCCAGCTGTAGAAACACTGCCAGATCAGACTGGAGCCTGGCACAGCCTCCTGGCTTCCCAGACCCTGGTCGAACCATCCAACCCATGCTAGCATGGAAAGCGGACGTTAAACGAGGATGATGATGATATATATATATATATATATATTTATTTTATTGAGTCAAAAGTTTTGCAATATTTTGGTACCTCATTTGCATTATCCATCAAGTTACAACAAAAGCAGCCAAGCATTCAAAGTAGAGGCCATCATGTTGTCCTGTCTGAAGCCTCTTTTCTGCCAGTTCTCTGATCCCATGCTAATTATAAGTTCTTGCCCTTCAAGGTGAAGAAACTCCTTGATGTGTTTTCATCTACATAACTTAGTAGCTTAGCAAAAGAGACTGATAAAATAAGTATCAGGTTTTAAAAAGACAGTCCCGGAGTTAATTCATGTGACTAAAATTCTTCAAGGCAGTGCCCCAGCATGGCCACTGTATAATGACTGTGAAGTACTGGAGGTGGTTTATTTAGCTAAAACTCTTCAAAGCAGTGCCCCCAGCATGATTGCAGTTCGATAACTGAAGCAAGTAAAAGTCGCTTAACAATGTGTGATTCCTGAAAACTGTTGGAATGGTTTTGGTTTGTAGTAATTGTTTATTATATTAACCCTTTCGTTACCAACATGGCCGAAACCGACTCTGGCTCTGAGTTCAAATGTCTTATTTTCATAAGTTTTGAATTAAAATCTTTCACCAAACCTTAGCCACAGTTTATGTTCCTAACACCAGTTTAATGATAACTAAGTTATTTTACTAAATTCTTTGTTATATTGAAAGTAACTGAAAGAAACACAGAGCATCTCAAAATAAATACAGTAATGAAAGGGTTAAGGAACTCTTGGGTAATGGATTGGCAGAATTATTTGAAAATTTCCATGGGTTCCCTCTACATTAACATGTATAGTTAAGTGCAAAGTAACATGTTTGATACTACTTAGTTGCGTCCTCTTACATTTTGACTTTGAATTTTGTTGAATTCAACTTTGCTGTCCATCCTTCCAGAGGAGATAAGACAAAATACCAGTCATATAGTAGGGTCAGTTTACCCAGCTGTACTACCACCACCATCACAAAAGAAAAATTGTGATCTTGTTTATGTGTTACAGACCCATGCAGTAATGATCTAGATAGGAAAGTGAGGTGCCCATCTTCATTGTATGTTAAAGCTGGAGCAAGGAAGTAATCCCTAATCCTTGCCTGACCTCTGACACTGGGAAGATTGTCAGAAGTCTTGCGCTAGCTATGGACATTGAAAGCAGTGCCCAGGAACTACACAAGACCTTCAAAACTGGAAAGATAGTCCAGGACCTCTGATATGAGAGGATATTGCTTATCGCCTACACAGGGCCTCCAAATGAGGGACGATTATTTTGTTAGAAGAGTATTTTGTTTGAACGCGTAGTAGCTTGACATCTGCAAAAGGAAACGTGAATGGGAAGGGAATTTCAGAGGAGGAGGTTGTGTTCTGGGAGGAAAGGTTTGCAAAAAATGGCTGGTTGTGAATCAGTAGGGGTGGTAAGGTGGGTGCTACTCTTGTCACCCCCAAGTGTGGAAAAAAACAAGGATTCAGTTGGGTGGAGCTGCTAATCAACCTAGCTGGCAAAGAACCAGATACTATGGTAGGAGCAGCAGCGGAAGAAGAAACAGATGTGATGCCTGTTGTCAGGTAAAGGTCCCCTTGGTCCTCTGATATTCTTGTTTATCATAATTAGTAGAAACTACTTTGAAGACTGCAAGCTTCAATTTCACATGCAAAGTTCTGGCATCTCTCTTCGCCATGCACCCCACTCCACACATAAAAAAAGGTACCAAGGGTTTGTTGATATAACTGTGCTTTATATCTCACCATGGGGGGATTGTGTGATATTTAAAGCATATGCATTTATCATTTAATAAAGAGGAGATTTGGCAGGGAAGGGAGGTAGGGGTTAATTTTACTTAATTAAATGCATTAATTTTGTGAAGCTGCTTGGTACATGTGGTGTGTGTGTGGTGTATACTCCTCTCCAAATGACATTCTCTGTTAGTCTGAGACTAATGCTTCTTGATGCTAACATCTGTTTCGTTTTTACACCAAAATGCAATTTTCGTTTTGGGAATGGCTAGGATGATTTCTTTCCATTAGATTTCTCTCAATTATTTCTTCGGTGAATAAATACCAGTCTCGTAAACTTCCACTGAGCTAACCATTCCTCATGCAGTTGCTTAGCCTGCTGAAAATAACAGCCAAATATCCTTTGAATACACTTCACCATCTTAGAAAAGGATATGTCGGATAACGTGATCCCAAGTTCTCTACACATAGGGAAAAGATGTGATGGTCACAGTTGGAAAGCCTTTGATCAGTGCTGATCTGGGGCTAAACAACAACATTTTCCACACATTCCCAGATATTTAATTTTTAAATTTCTCAGCTTAGTGATGACTTTTCAAATAATAAAATGTTTAGTATTTTTTGTTATTGTATTTTAGCCCAAGGTCTGTCTTAATGCACTCACCTGTCTTTTCTTCAGACACAGTGTATCAAGGTCTACATTTCTTATACTTAGTATAGTATATTAATTACTCTCTTTTTACTCTTTTACTTGTTTCAGTCATTTGACTGTGGCCATGCTGGAGCACTGCCTTTAGTCGAGCAAATCAACCCCGGGACTTATTCTTTGTAAGCGCAGTACTTATTCTATCGGTCTCTTTTGCCGAACCGCTAAGTGACGGGGACGTAAACATACCAGCATCTGTTGTCAAGCAATGCTAGAGGGACAAACACAGACACACACATATATATATATATAATATATATATATATATATATATATACATACATATATATATATGATAGGCTTCTTTCAGTTTCCGTCTACCAAATCCACTCACAAGGCATTGGTCGGCCCTGGGCTATAGCAGAAGACACTTGCCCAAGATGCCACGCAGTGGGATTGAACCCGGAACCATGTGATTGGTTAGCAAGCTACTTACCACACAGCCACTCCTGCGCCTATTGTAATTTAACTCATATTCCTTTCTCCATCAGTCCTTATTTATCATATATTTATCTACGAAGAAAGGCTGAGGACGCTCGACCTTTATTCTCTTGAAAAACGCCGCCGCCGTGGTGATCTCATTCTCGCCCACAACATCATAAGCGGGAAGTGTAACCTCTCGAAAGAGCTGTTCTTCACTCCTGCTCCGGAGCGTCGGCTGCGGGGTCATTCCGAAAAGCACTACCTGCGACGATTTCATCTCAATCGAAGGAGAGGAGCTTTCTCCGTCCGGGTTGCGGATCCGTGGAACAAGCTGCCAGACGAGATGGTGAAGATGCCGACGACCGCTTTGTTCAAAGCCTCCCTGGACCTCAAGTGGCCTGAACTCTTTACATGAACACCACCCTGTACTTAACTCCATGTCCCCCTACATGGCCTTGCTATTTGCTTTTGAGCCAAATTAACTAACTAACTAACTAACATATAGCTATGATCAGATGTTGCAGTGTTGATGATGATAATGATCATCGTCATCATCATTATAACCATTTCTATCTCCACTTTTTCCAAGCTGGTATGGCTTGGGGTAGTATTTTATGGCTGGATGCTCTTCCTGTTGCCAACCCTTCTTTTTCAAGTAGAGCATATTTTGCTCCACTGCTCTTCATATATTGAAATTGATGAAACTGCCAGGCTACCAGACGTATTTCTAACATATTTTGCTCAAATAATATCAGTGTGAAGACACACAGAAACAAACACCTACGTACACATGCATGTGTGTGTGGTAGGCTGCAATATATACCATAGCTTTCCATACATTTTCTGTCTATTAAATTTCACTTGCAAGACTTTGGTTACCCTGAGGTTATATATAGAAGACACTTGCCCAAGGTAGCACACAATAAGGCAGAACCTGAAATTATGTGATATATTAAAAGAAAATTGCGTGTGTGTGTGTCTCATTTGTCAATAGAGTGTGATTTGAGGGAGATTTGACAGTTGTTACTAACAGGTAAAGTGACAACATATTATTTTATTCTTTTACTTGTTTCAGTCATTTGACTGTGGCCATGCTGAAGCACTACCTTAAAGGGTTTTAGTCAAACAAATCAACCCCAGGACTTTATTTTTTGTAAGCCTTGTACTTTATCGGTTTCTTTTGTCGAACTGCAAAGTTACAGGGGCATAAACACACCAACATCAGTTGTCAACCAATGGTGGGGGGACAGACACAAATATACACACACACATATATATATATGTATACATATACAATGAGCTTCTTTCAGGTTCCATCTAGGGTGTAAATCAACCTACCATTTTAGGTTACAAGTTTTTGCCTGAAGCATTCAACTTTTATGCCAAAAAAATTGGGTAGTCATGTTGTAAGGTCTCATAAATAAAACTTATACTGTTTCTTGTGATGAGACAGGGGTTGGCTCAAGTCTATAGTAGAACACACTTACCCAAAGTGCTACACGGTGGGACTGAACCCAAAACCATGTGGTTGGGAGGCAAGCTTTTTACCACACAGCCACCCCTGTCTCATCACAAGAAGCAGTATAAGTTTTATTTATGAGACCTTACAACATGACTACCCAATTTTTTTGGCATAAAAGTTGAATGTTTCAAGCTAAAATTTGTAACCCAATATGGTGGGCTGACTTACACCCTAAAATGACTTTGGGGGGAACCAAAAATCCATGTGAAATGCAGCAGGATTTGGAAAGATAGTGACGATGTGTTTTGAGTGTTTGTTTACACACTATATATTATTATGTTGTCTTGTATGTCAGAAAATCACACAATCGAAATCTCCAAGCTCTGAAATAATGCACGAATAATTCAAAACAATGCGAATAGATATGCATTACATTTGGCAGAGTGAACTGAATGCTAAAGGGTTAACCTGTCTCTTCGCTGATAGAGCAATACACATTTAGCTTAACCAGTCTTTATGACGTAACAACGATGTTGTCTGTTCATCGTGCCCCCTTGCCATCTTTTACAGACCTGCAATGACAAGGTAGGGAGGGATATAGGAGAGAGAGAGAGAGAATGAGAAGTAAGTCTGTAATCTGTGTTGTCGAGTTTCTTCATATTCTGCTTCCCTTCTTTGTTGATACAGTTCCGCTCCTCTGGTTATGGGCCTCTCGCATTACACTGCTCATATGCATGTGTACAATATGCCCTCCACCTCCTCCTCCTCCTGTCCCCCAAATTATCTGCAGGTGGGTGGTTTCCTTACTCGAAATGAAAGAATTGTGATGTATGTATAAAGTAGCCATTTTTTTTTTTTATATCTTGTTTCAATCCTTAGACTGTGACCCAGCTGGGGCACTACTTTGAGGAACAGTACTTTTTTCTGTTTTTAATGGCTGGTACTTATTCTATCAGTCTCTTTTGCTGAACTGCTAAGTTACAGAGATGTAAACATATCAACACCAGTTGTCAAACAGTGGTAGGTGTAGGGGTACACACACACACAGAGTTTCTTTCCATCTACCAAATCCACTCACAAGGCTTTGATCAACCCAAGGCTATAATAGAAGACACTTGCTCAAGGTGCCATGCTGTGGGACTGAACCTAGAACAGTGTGGTTGGAAAGCACATTTCTTACCACACACACCCCTGCCTATGCCTATAGTCATCTAAATATGTTTACACATACATGTGTAAGGTTGTTCTTGATGGCTGTTCTGTGGCTCATTTCTATAATTCCCAAATCTCTTTTAGCCTTACAGAGGAGAGGTGGGGACGAGAGTATGATAAGCCCAGTTTGTATTTAAACATTTATGTCTGAATAAATATTTCAACAAAGAATGGAATGATGGGAATAAGAGTTCGGCTCCTTCTGTCTGTCCTAATACTTCAGATCCTCACTTAACCACTTTTTATGTTATTCAAGGTCTGTATTTACTATGAGTACACTCCACCTCAAAACAGCCTCTGTGTGTGTGTGTGTGCATACATATGTGTGTGTTAATGCATAATGATTATTGATTG
The DNA here is from genome assembly GCF_006345805.1 of Octopus sinensis. Taxonomy (NCBI): domain Eukaryota; kingdom Metazoa; phylum Mollusca; class Cephalopoda; order Octopoda; family Octopodidae; genus Octopus; species Octopus sinensis. The sequence continues at coordinate 30,300,462 of NC_043019.1, read as the reverse complement.
TGAAGGTGGTGTAATGTCTAATATATAGAGCCATGATGTTCATTGTTCTGTGGTCTTAAGGATCAACAATAGCGTCAACAATCAACGACCATAGATCTGAGAGTGTTAATGACCATTATGGAGACAGTCCAAATGCCATAATTCTTTCTCATAATTCCATATATTTGGCAACGTCCATTCAACATTACTGCCAGAAGTTTGCAGTAATTGTCTTCAACCTCAGCATGTTGTCTTGTTACCATTTCAGGACGACTGACTATATAAGGAATAACTATTCTAAAAGACAATTTCATTTCCATGTTAAATAGAATAGATTCCATTGAAGTATTTCTATGAATGTTTCCAGATTCCGTTCAATTTTCCACTGCTGCAGACATAATATAATTTCACATTTCAATTCCATTTTCGCTGCTGTTGGTAGTGGTTAAAGTGAATTTCTCTCGAAGACATTCATTCTCTTGGTATAATTCTATTAGAATCCGAACCATCTGGTGGAATTAGTTGGGGTTTTTTATTCTTTTTTTTTTACGTTACAACATTTAACCATTTCAATATCAACCTATCCAGGGCTGTTTCTTAGTCTTTAATAGAAGACCTCTCATATCTAAACTATAATTTATATAATTAAAAATTTATTTCTATAATATTATATTTATATAATTAAAAATTTATTTCTATAATTAAAAATTTATCTATGAACTCTTTCAAAAATAATTTAATGTTAGGAAAATTTAGCATCTGTTATTATCATCATTATTAGCATCATCTCACGTCCATTTCTTATGTTGGCCTGGGTTGAACAGTATGACAGAATCTGATGAGTTTCATGGCCATGCCAAGTTCCAGTGACAGCTTTGGTGTGGTTGCCATGGTTGGATGCTCTTCATGACATCAGCCATATTACAGTGTGTACTAGGTGCTACCAGCACCTAGTGAAATTGCTGAGTATGTTACAAGACATATAAAGAAAAAGGAGAAAATCTCTTTAACATTATTGGAGATTATAATAAACATCCTCTACTGTATATAATGTATTCCATCATCATTTTTACTTCCCTTTTCCATGTTGGCATGGGTTGGATAGGTTGTCACAGATTATGCTATTTCGCCCCACATGGTCTTTTTTAAGATAGTATGTGGATCTTGTTTATAATAGCTACATTAATTACTTCATATAAATCGAGCTGCTTTTGAATTTATTCTTCAGTGGTTCCGAGAATGTCGTGACAAAAAGAAAAAGGCGGTGCTAGCCGGCAGAAACGTTAGCACGTTAGTTCTAGGCTTAAGAAATAAGTCCTGGGCTCAATTTGTACGACTAAAATCCTTCGAGGTACTCCAGCATGGCCACAATCAAATGACTGGAACAAATAAAAGCATAGTATTCAGTACAATGTGTACTTTCACTCAAAACAACAACTGAGGAAGCAACGTGAGGAGAGCAAGAGAGAGAGAGAGAGAGAGAGGAGAAGTAACAGTATATAGTGATGGCAGACTTTTTTCTTTATTTTATTCTTTTGCCAGTCACTTCAGGAATCAACCCAGGGACATACATGGCCACCACTTTCAAGGGATTCCGTCCGTTGATCATATTCACCCCAGCACTTGTTTTAGTCTGGGCTTTTATTTTATCAACTGCTAGTTCCACCAAATCACCAAGTCACACTTTTACATATTCTTGTGGGCATAGACACACATACAGTGGGCGAGTTTTAATGTTTCATTTTTTTAAAAACAAGGATTTTTTTATTTATTTATTCTTTTTTTATAATCAGAAGTTTCCAGAAAAGATGGAAAATATTAGTTCTTCCTTTCTATTTCTTTCTTTTTTCCTCCTTTTCTTTCTACTTTTTCTCTCCATTTCGACTACTAATATCTAATTGACATTGATATACATACAGATTTAATTCAATGTCCATTAGCTAATTACAGAAAAACTAAACCAACCAACTTCCCCCCACATACACACACACACACACACACACACACACACACACACACACTTCTCCTTACTTCCCCATTTCTAACTATTTCTGTGATTGATTGATTATTTTACATTATTGATAGCTACTTACACTGACGGGAGAGTGGCAGGGTGGTGGTGGTGTTGTTGTTGTTGATGATGGTATGGAGAGGAAAGTGTTCCGTTACCATTTCTTTTGTATGAAGTACTGAACAAACAGCAGAAACACGAAGACAGCCCTCAGAAACAAGACAAACTTAGATAACGTAACCTTTGGTCTTTAAATCCGTTTCAATGATTTCCAGCAAAAATCTCGTCACTTTTGTTTAGCTGGCTTCTTCATTTCCGAACAACACCCATGTTTGCATATACATGTGGAGGCGTATGGCTTAGTGGTTACAGGTGTCACACTCCCGATCGCAAGACAGTGATTTCGATTCCTGGACCAGGCGATGCTTTGTGTTCTTGGGCAAAACACTTTATTTCATGTTGCTCCAGTTCACTCAACTGGCGAAAATGAGTAAACCCTGTGAATGACTGGTATCCCATCCAGGGCGTGGAATATATATGGCACAGAAACCAGGAAATACTGGCCTTATGCGTCTATATGACTTCAGAAAAGGCTCTCACACACACACTCTCTCTCTCTCTCTCTCACTCACCCTCTCTCTCTCTCTCTCCATTTAGTCCTTGTACTAAAGCCATGCTGCAACACTACCTTAAAGGATTTACTCAAATCGACCATAGTATTTTTAAGTCTGGTACTTATTTTGTCAATCTCTCTTCACTGAACCACTAAGCTACAAGGATATGAACAAACCAACGCTGGTTGTCAAGAGCTGTGCTGGGGGTTAAACAACAAACTTCCACACAGTTTCTGTCTCATGAAATTCACTCACTTGGTTGGCTCATGACAAGAGTAGAAAGTGCTTGCACAGGGTACCTTGCTGGAGCATCTTCAGTCATCATATTAACATAGTTCTGATAATCATTTTACCAATTACCAACTTGTTTAACCACTTGGGTGGGGGTATAACAGACAGGAGTACGACATAAACACTAGTTTTTAGACCTATGTTCAGTATAGATGGTGAAAGCTCAGACACATATACTCACTCCCCATCTCTATCTCTTACACATGCATGTGTGTATGTATGTGTGTGTGTGTGTATATATATATATATATATATTAAATTAGAGATAAAACCACTATTAGGCAAATCAGTGAAAACCATAAACCAAAACATAGAAATAAAATTAATATAATATACAAGATATATAAAATATAAAATTCAAAATTTAAATTATTTAAATTTAAAGTTAAAATTTAAAAAAATTTTTTAATTATTAATTTATACTTATAAATTTTTATATATATATATATTTTATTATTTCATTATATTATTAAGCTTAAAGCTTATAAGTGACCACCATGTATTGACTAAAGAAAATAATCTCATATTGGGGCATATAATCCCTCAACAGAAAAATATGAGCTTTCTGTACATGTAGGACTCAAACCTACACTTCTGTTTTCACAACCAGTGTGCTACTATTTACACCAACATGTGTATATAAACATGATGCTCTTGTGTACAGATTTTGTCTACCAAGTTTCATTGTCTGTGTGACTGTGTAGTAAAGACATTTGCTTTACAACCACGTGCTTTTGGGTTCAGTCCCAATGTGTGCCACCTTGAGCATGTGTCTCCTGCTATAACCTCAAGCTGACCAAAGCCTTGTGAATAGATTTGGTTGACAGAAAATGTAAAAGAAGCCTATCGTGTGTGTGTGTGTTATAAGCTATGTCATTCATTTCCATTATTGTACAAGAACATATCTGGCCATAGGGAAATATTACCTTATTTGGAAACAGGTGAAGGTTGGTGACAGGAAGGGCATCCAGCCATAGACGGCGAGCTGACAGAAATGTTAGCACGCCAGGCGAAATGCGTAGCCGTATTTCGTCTGCCGTTATGTTCTGAGTTCAAATTCCGCCAAGGTTGACTTTGCCTTTCATCCTTTCGGGGTCGATAAATTAAGTACCAGTTACGCACTGGGGTCGATGTAATCGACTTTATCTCCTTGTCTGTCCTCTCTGTGTTTAGCCCCTTGTGGGTAGTAAAGAAATAGGAAGGGCATCCAGCCATAGAAAATCTGCCTCAGTAAACTCCATCTGACCCATGCGAGCTTAGAAAAGTGGACATTAAAATGATGATGAAATCCAAGGCTAGAACATACTACACTTGTCCGGGGTGCTTGAGGTGGGATCAAACCTATAGCCATGTAGTTGAAACACAAGCTTTTTAACCACTCTGGCATGTTATATACATAATTAGATAAAAGCTTGGATTCACTAAGTAAATGATAAAGAAATCAATATAAGAAATAGTCTATAGTTTTTATTTTGAAGTTTGAACTTCTCAAGTTGCGACTAGTATCATATTGCCATTCGTTTCAAATGTGGAAAAGTGCTCCACTTAATATAATAGACTGATTAGAAAAAAAAGAAATTCACTGAGTTTAAAGATAAAAAAAGCTTATAAATAACTTTTGCTAGAAATGCTGAAAGGCCTTTTGTAGAAGAAAAGAGAATGACAAAGGCAAAGGAAAGGTGTGTGTTGGCTTAGTGCAGTGGTTGCCAACCTGTGGTCCACAGACCCCTGGTGGTCTGCAAAGGTAATACTGGGGGTCTGTATTACTGTGAGATATATATATATATATATATATATATATATATAATCATCATCGTTTAACATCCGCTTTCCATGCTAGCATGGGTTGGACGATTTGACTGAGGTCTGGCAAACCAGATGGCTGCACCAGGCTCCAATCTTGATTTGGCAGAGTTTCTACAGCTGGATGCCCTTCCTAATACCAACCACTCCGAGAGTGTAGTGGGTGCTTTTACGTGCCACCACCACAGAAGCCAGTTTGTTGCTCCGACAATGATTACGCTCAGATGGTGCTCTTAGTGCTCCACTAGCATGAATGCCAGTCATCGAACTGATATATATATACACACACACACACACACACATATATATATACACACGTGTGTGTGTGTGTGTGTGTATATATAAATATACGAAGAGAGTTAGCGGTTGTAGTAACCAGCTATGGGATAAAATATCCATATATACAATTGGTATCAATAAATATGCTTTAAAGTGTAGTCCTATTGATGCGCTGGTTAATCTGTTTTTCATTTTCTAATTATTTATATATATACACACATACACAGATAAGGATAAGGTTATTAAAAGGGGTCTGTGAGAAAACTCATTTAAATAAAAAGAGTCCTTGATAGTGAAAAGGTTGGGAACCATTGGCTAGGTTAAGAAGTTTGTTTGGCAACCATGGTTTCTTGGGTTCAACCTCACTGCTTGGCATCTTGGACAAGGGCATTTAACCCTTTAGTGTTTAAACCAACCGTATCCAGCCCAAATATTGGTATTTAAAATACCATATATTGCTTGATAATACTGTGGTGTCTATTTTGTGTATGCCTAAAGGTGGACTCAGGGTTCGAGTATCAGTTTTGATGCTAGTCTAATTGGAATGTGTGTGTGTGTGCATACACTCATTGTTTTACATGTGTGTTATTTCTTTTTTAATACTGTCTCTGTGATTGTTTGTAAATTAGCCCTTGTTCAGATCTTTACTCAATGACCAACCCATTGTTTTGTTTTGTTTTTCTTTCTTTAGACATAATGTCTCTGTGAATGAAGGCATGTGCCTTAGTACTTAGAGTAAGCAGCTCACATTCGTAAATACATGAGTTTGATTCCCTGCTGTGCGTTGTGTCCTAGAGCAAGACACTTTGTTTCACATTGCTCCAGTCCACTCAGCTGGCAAACATGAGTTGCACCTGTAATTCAAAGGATCGGCCTTGTCACATTCTGTGTCGCACTGAATCTCCCTGAGAACTACATTAAGGGCACACATGCCTGTCGAGTGCTCAGCCACTTGTACATTAACTTCACGAGGAGGCTGTTCCATTGATCAGATAAACTGGAACTGACATCACGAGGAGGCTGTTCCATTGATCGGATCAACTGGAACTGACAGAGTGCCAGTCAATGTATCTACGATGATATTATTCAATGTGTCTTTTTTTAAACTTTAAATCAATAGTTGTGTAATTTAAATCAGATTTGTCTGATATTTTTGGCAGTCCAAGCAACTACATAGATATAAGCCAATAAGGTTAGCTTGACCTACAAAAAACAGCATCCAGACCTGTGTCAAGTCCCAACCTGCTGTTTTTAGATAAGGACACTTTACATAATGTGGTCTTGGGTTTCCTGAAAAACAAAAATAGAGCCGGAGGTGCGTTTGTAAATCAGCTTTCGTCATAAGACTGCTTGATCCAGGCTGACCTGGGGTTAAACAAAAGCAATTACATAAATACTTTATTTGGTAGTGTTGATAAAACAGATGTTAGTCTTGGGCTGGAGTAGGGGGGGGTCAATTCAGATAATTGTCCCCTTTAAATGCATGGCCTTGTGCCAATGTCAGAAATCCTGTTTTGTTATAAGTGATAATTATTATTAATGATATTTGTGTAGTGTGGCTACTGATTATGGTTATTATCGTTATCATCATTATTATTATTATTATTATTATTATTATTCACTGAATAACTTCTACTGTTGATTACTGAATATCATCATTATTATTATTATTATTATTATCCACTATTTGATGAGTAAAAGGATGAAGTAAGCCCTGACTCTACACAGTAATCTGAGATTAGATAATGACAAACACTGTTGCAAACCTGATCAATACTCATTGTCTGCCTGCCATAGCTACAATTAAAGCATTGGGCTTATGTAAACATGGGGGATATTTATAAACACCTGACCAATAGGACTGATTAGAAAAGCTCTAGCTATTGCTCTCTCTCTCTCTCTCTCTCTCTCTATATATATATATATATATATATATATATATTATATATATATATATATATATATATACACACAGATATATAAATACAAGTATGTGTGTATATGAGAAAGAGAGAGTTGGTTGGGTTAGGTTGGGTGCAGAATTACAATCAATCATTTATGGCTTTGATTGGCTGGTTATTTTTTAAATAATTACCACCATTGTTAATTGTTATTGCTCTAGGTTCATTACAGTGACTCTGTGTTAGTACCTCATCTGCATTCGTCTCATGATGGTGGTTGCATGTATAAAGCGAACGTCCATGTGAAATAGCAATGGTGCTTTAACATGTCGACGATTTGAAAGCACTTTTTTTTTTTTTTTGGTTTACATTTTGATATTTATTGGAATTTTAATACAATCAGTCCTTGAAAATAATAAGTTTTTTAAGAAGCAAACGAAAGAAACAATACGAAACTGTGTCGTTTTATTTATCGTTTCAACATAACAGTGCCAATAGTACATTACTATTGATACATGTTGACATTTGTAAAGATGAGTGCAAAAACGTTCCTCTGTGGGATGTTGTGCCATAGATGGCCGTTTCGTGGAGAATTACGCAAGCAGCAGGATTGGGGAACTAGGAAATGTGCGCACTTCAAGTGGTAAGACATTATAAACTGTATATTCACTTGGCCTTCAGTATTTTTAAATAGTTATTGTTGTTGTTTTCCCTTCAGCTTGACCAGATCTAACCTTTAGTTTTAGAGCATTAAAGTGTGTGTATATGTATGTATATATATATATATATATATATACACACACACACATATACATACATTCATGGAACAGCACGTTATATAAGCATATTTGTGTATGGGTATTTTAAAGTTTGCTTCTGACGTGGGATTTTAATAACATATATTGTACTTTTTTTTTCTTTTTCGGTAGAAAATAGTATAATGATAACGGGGAATCTCTGACCCTTCCATTACCATATTTCTGTCCAAATGCATTTCTTTGTTTCAATTAAGTTTGCAGACAGTGAAGAATTTTGTATAGTAATTTTGTCATTAAGATGGTGTTTGGATCATAAATTTAACATGAAACTGAGGGAAAGCTTTAATTTAGATCATTTTAATACAGTAATATTCAATCATAGAATCAGAGGTAACCTCAGGTGAGTTAGAATCAAAAGGGTTAAAGGATTTTTCTTTTCTTGGTCTTGGTGATTTTCTGACCAAATTCTTGCCTGTTGGATTGTTCTTCTCATAATGTCAAATTAGTGATGTTATTGTATTTATTCATTGAGAAATCAACCTTTCTCCCTCCATAAATACATACACACACACATACATATATATATATATATATATATATATATATATATATATATATATAGGGAGAATTCGCAAAAAAAACAAAAGACGAAGACAGGTGGTGTAGACAACAAACAGATGTATTAGCTTAACACTTGGGAAGTGAAAAAGTCTTTAACATTTCAAGCCTACACTCTTCCACAGAAAGAAATAGGGAGAGAAAATATACATATATATATATATATATATATATATATATATATTAGTTTAATAACTTGACAGGCTAATGTTTAACCTTTTTGATACCAATACACTTGAGGTTACCTGTTGTTTCAAAGAGTTTATATTTAAATTACAACCTCCCATCTTAGATTACCTGATGAGGTTCTTATGTAAGTAAAATTGATCTTGTAAACACTAAGTTGAAGTATAATAGTTACATAATTGTTTTTGTTTTTCTATCTCTGCAAGTGTTTATAATATGTAATATCTGTCCCAAAACTTTTTACCTCATTGAATTTAGTATATCTACTCTGACTTAATTATTGTTTTCTATACAGATGGCTTCTCTAGGTAACTTCTCTCAATTACTACATTGTCATGCTAACTCTTGTATGCATATCCTCATAGTGATTCCTTCATCATTCTCTATTAGTCCTCCACTAAGGAGGTTTAATAAGAGTGAAACATGCCTAGTTTTGATCGTGTGTACAATCTTCAACTTTTCTATCCAAATAATGTACTATTATTTCAGCTGATTCTAGTTTCAATGTTCCAGAAAAAAAATTATTTCACATTCATCTCGGTTTCTAAATTCTTATGACATCAATAATTCTCACTGATAAGAATAACACTTCTAAAATGGAGAAATTTGAAGGATTGCAGGAGATGTGGGTTCAAGTTCCAGGGGCAACCTTTGCCTCTCTTTATATTCAAAGGGTTTTTTTTGTTTTTTTTAACACGGTATTCACATACTATTATTTATAGCTTTATCTACTTCAAGTCTCAAAGTTCCAAATAAATCACTGTTTCAAAACCATCTTCATCCAGCTGCGCCACTTGCTCAGATTCCTGTGTTTCTTCGTCACCCCCCAATTCTATTATTCATATTTGAATTGAGAGCTTAAGTTCCAATGAACCTTTCATTAGCTGATTGCACAACCATGGACGCTAACTCTGTGGATGTGTTGCAATTACTCTCTTAATAGAGCTTGGTCAATCCTCTAAGATTCCTCCGCTCAGCATCACCGTAAGAAGCACCATTGGCTCAGTTTGAGCTCTTCCTCTACCTCTTCACAATTTGGCATACTGCAGTCCCATGACTTCACCATATCTCTGGCAGGATGGCTTAACAGGTTTCTTTGCCTTGCCTTGCCAAAGGGCGCAGTCATCATTCCATGAGGTATTTCTCATGTTCATCTCAAAGCTTCTAAATTTTCATTACATCATCAAATTTAATTTTATTCTTTGTGCCAATCTTTTCCCCCTTTCACTGCGTGAGTGCATTAAATTTTTAATTAATTGAAATTTCAGAGATATTACTTTCAATTAATTGCCTTGTGACTGTATTTATCCTTTAATCTAGTTAAAGTATTAAGTAATTGCTCACCAGGCATAGCTGTGTGGTAAGAAGTTTGCTTCTCAACCTCATGGTTCCAGGCTCAGTTCCACTGGATGGCACCCTGGGCAAGTGTCTTCTATTGCCTTGGGCTGACCAAAGCTTTGTGAGTGGATTTGGTAGACAAAAACTGAAAGAAGCCCATCATATATATACACACACACACACACACACACACACATATATATATATCTTTGTGCCTGTGTTTGTCCCCTGTCACATTTGATAACTGGTGCTGGTATATTTATGTCCCTCTTAGTTCGACAAAAGAGACTAATAGAATAAGTACTGGGGTGGATTCGTTGATTAATCTTCTTCAAGGCAGTGCCCCAGCATGGCCGCTCTCTAATGACTGAGACAAGTAAAAGATAAAAGATTACTTTAATAGACAAATATATTGCTCCCTGCATTAACTATGTTAATTCTAGCTTACCAAACAAAGCCTAGTTAACTTTATAGTATTTCTTTAGCCTTTGTTTCCTTTGTTATCTGAATGTCAAAACGATTGGTCTTTGGTCAGATTGAAAATGTATTCATTCACTGAACTTAACTGATAATTGTATTCACTCTGGGCTGTGGAGGGTCACTAAGTCTTTTAGAAACAGCTGTCAAATATCCTTCACACACTTCTACCATTTTAACAATGAATAGTCCTAGATATACTGGGATAAAGAAGGGATGGGATAGTCATTTTTGACCATAGGTCAATTCAGTACCACCTGTGGCTAAACAACAATATTGTGAGTAGAACTGACAAAATCTTTGGTTTAACAGAATTAAATAATGTTTCATGAAAATGAGGATGAAATATTTCTACATATACTCTACTAAAAGAAATATATTTTCAATCTTTTACTTGATTCCATCATGGGCCTGCATCATTTGAAGGGATTAGCCAAACAAATCAACCCTTGTTCTAATTTTTAAGTGTGGTACTTCTGTCAGTCTCTTTTGCCAACTCCTAAGTTACATGGATGTAAACAAACCAACAGTTTGTCATGCGGTGGTGGAAGACACACTCAAAGACAAACATATATAATGTATACAATGGGTATCCACACAGTTTTCATTTACCAAATCCACTTTCAAGGTATTGGTTGGCTGTGGTGGGCTATAGTAAAAAAAAACACTTCTTCAAGGTGCAATACAATGGGACTGAAACCGAAACCATCCCTGCATGTACATCAATTAATATTAATTAATAATATTTTGGAATGGTGTTTAACTTAAGTTTGTAAACATGTGCTACTGATTTGTTTATGAAATCCTACTGAAAAGGGTGCGTTTCTTGTTCCAATTTCTCTTTAATCTGCTCTTAATTCCGCTTCAAAACGCTAGGCCACCAATCACCGAAATGTTTTCAATTTACTGTAAAATGACACCATAGCTGCACCCTGTCCTCATGTTTCAAGTCCTAACTGTCAGATACAGTGTATGTGCTCACTAAAATAGTCCCCCCTTTCATATCAACACTTTGGCATGGCTCTGCTTCTGGAACAGGACTTAGAATTGAAGTTTGGTAATGCAATATAGTGAGTATTTCTCTATCTAATCAGATATAACTGGTAGTTGGTCTGTTTAGTGTAAGAACAGATAATGTATTGCTTTTGGGTTCAATCTGGGCCACTGAGAAACTTTCGAGTCCAGCTGGCAGCAAATAGTGTTGTTACTCAGAGTAATGACCAAGGGTGTTAACTTTGATTACGCAAACATGCACACACACACACACATTGAGGAAAAATTTTGTGTTAGAGATGAAACTCTATTTTCATCTGTTGTGCAAAACATATATTAAATGCATTGACTTATCTTTTATACATTATAGCCATCTTCTCACTCTCTATTCTTGAGAGGGTTGCAGAGGTAGGGTCCAATAAAAAGCAAGCCTCACAACACTCTTTGGATGGATTCCTAAGGGGTAACCAACTGAAACTAGGGATATTACCCTGCCATTTCATTCTTGTTCTACCCCTAGGATTCCTACTGGTTGACCCAACTAGAAGACTCTCTTCTGATACTTTTCTACGGCATTCTAATCACATACACGTCAATGTTGACAGTTCATTCCGTCATTGCTAAATGTTTTTTTTGTTTGTTTGTATTTTTTTATTTAAATTACTAAGATAAGACCCTTTACAGTCCTACTACTTTTTTTGAGCTTTTTTGCTATTGTTTGTACACCTATTTGTGTGAGAGAGGGTGCTTTAAAAACCATGCCAAAACAGCGATAGACAAAGGAGCATAACCTGGTCCATCTACTTGTCAGATCCTTATTTCTTTATTGCCCTCAAGGGGCTAAACATAGAAGGGACAAACAAGGACAGATAAAGGTATTAAGTCGATTACTATGACCCCCATTGCGTAACTGGTACTTAATTTATCAACCCCGAAAGGATGAAAGGCAAAGTTGACCTTGGCTGAATTTGAACTCAGAACCTAACGGCAGACGAAATACTGCTAAGCATTTCGCCCGGTGTGCTAACGATTCTACCAGCTCACCGCCTTCTACTTGTCAGATCCTGTCAAACTGTCCAACCCATGCCAGCATGGAAAGCGGCGTTAAATGATGATGATACATAAACAGCAAATCAAACGTTTGCTTTGCTGAGAGAATTGAGATCAATATCAAGTTCTTTCTCGATTGTGGACTAACAAGCTTACCAAATCAGAATCTCTCTCTCTCTCTCACTCACTCTCTCACACACACACCATTTTATTTGTAGCTGGACAGCTACATCAGTGACCTAAGGTCTAAGAGTTTTTTCAGAGAACACCTGTCCTCATGAAATGTAAATTATTTATACTCTACATTAAGTATTGAGTTCTGTTTGCTCTATTTCTATAACCTATCCTATATGTATATAGCGATATACATTTTCCCCCTCTTTTTTTACTCTTTACCTCAATGTCTATACATATTCTTGCAATTTGACTGTCAGCTCAACATGGAAGTAATGTCCTCATGTCAAACAGATTTGTCTGTAGTTTGTTATAATCATATAATTGTTTGTTTCCTCCACCTCATTTCTTAGTCCATCAAACCACTTATGTTGTTATTACAATTGTCTCCTACTCTCGTTTTTACGATTTTCTTCAAGAAATACTTGTATTTCTCTCATCCAATCATCTCTGAATTTAAAAACGAGTTGTATCCATCTCTTCCTCAAATCAACTACTTAAATAGATAAAAGCTTATGAGAGGAATCTATATATTGGTCTGAAATTTTTGGCTCACAGCCAGAACATTCAGGCGAGTGGCTAAGTCAATTACATTATCCCCAGTGCTCAACTGGTACTTATTTTATCACTCCTGAAAGGATGAACGGCAAAGTGGACCTTGGTGGAATTTGAACTCAGAACGTAAAGACAGACAAAATGCTGCTAAGCATTTTGCCCGGCACACTAACAATTCTGCCTGGCTGCCATCTTGAGGGAATCTCTGTATTAGTTGTTGATCTCTCCAATGAGAGGAGCCTGTACATGGTTGCTAAATCGGTTAGAAACAGTAGCCAAAGCTTACTCAAATTGAACCCTCTGTCTTTCTTACAGAAACAAAGGAAGAACATTAAATAATTTAGTCACAGATGCACTTAGAATGAAATTGGGATGGTCATAGACAAAGCACTTTTCGATTTGAAAGTACATTAAATGATGTAAAGACAAACAAAAAAGTGAATGGCATTAAATAATGTAATACTAGAGATATGCTATGACTGAATAAAACACTGGATGAGCACAAATGGAACACATTTAATTAATGGCATTCTAGATTAGGGGCCTGACTGGGAGCTAAACAACAATAGCAACAATGTGGTTCTCATATTTGGAATAAATATACAACACCACATAATTTTATCCATTCAGCCATGAAGCACAATTTGAGAATCTATTTTCAACCAAAAGTAATTATTTCCGTAAATAATCTGTATTTTTAAAATTACTATGTCTTTTTTTTTTGGCTTTATTATTATTATTATTATATTTCTATTTCTATTTTATTTCAGTAAAAATAATCCGAAGACCAAACAGATGTCTATGGGGAAGAAGAAATTCAACATGGATCCCAAGAAGGTAAGTTTTATTTAGTTTGATTTACGCCCACTAAAAACATATATGATTTAGTCTGAAGAGGAAGGCAGTGTACATGTTCTTTTTGCAAGGCCCCAGAAACTGGTTTCAAGAAAACTTTTAGTGTCCATGGTCTGGTGACCTGCTCTGAATGCTTGTAATAGTCTGGACTTTGCTAAAGGCATCCAAGGATCCAGTGGTGATGATGTTAAACATGATAGTTGATAATTCCGTCCTATCTTTAGTAAGATGATATCATTGAGCAAGTATTTCTACAGCTCTATGATGTTCTACTACTCCATTTACTACTCTTCTTGGAAGTAGGGAGTGCTAGAACCTTGTTTTGCAGTTGCATGTTTTGCCCTTCTTACCAGAAACCACATAACTTAAGTATGTAAGTACTACAGTGTCGTATACTGTATTTTCCTATTTGTAAACAAGTCCAAATCCTGCAGCATTGCATGGAGAATCTCTGGTTCTCTATTGTCATTTTGGTGTATCAGTTGACCTACTGGTTTTGGCTATCTGAAAAATTTTTCCATCTGTGGGCAGGGGGCTCCAAAAAGGGTCCCAAGGAGTAGCTTCCCACCACATTTCTTAAAAATCGTGGTAGAGGCCTTGGTCTCGGGACCACTCACGTCTAGAAACTGAGGTTGGGGGTAAGCAAGGGCATGCTCCCCATAGAAAATCCAGCTCTGAAAAAGCCTCATGACAATAGCTGGAAAATATTGTATTCATAACCCAGACACTTAGTTGCCAACAACCCAGTCCACCTGACTATAAGTAGGTAATGCAGTATTGTCTAATGTACTTTTATCCATCCATGACCAAAGACACTAACGTCAACAGGGCTTGACCAAGACAGTTTACTACCAGTAGCTAAGTTTACCTGTAATTAGGTAATATCTATGACTGTGTGAGCATGTATTTCTCGCCTAACACTTTGCGTCAGTTGGTATCAGTCACACAGTGACTTTGTGTTAGCCTTCTCTCTCCTCTTTTCCAACTAGGATAGCCGTGTATCTCCTCTACATCAAGACACCTTTTTCTGTCACTCTATCATACTTTATTCTCTCGTCACCTGACACAAAGCCACCTCCCTCAATATTTATCCACTCTGTTGAGGGATCTTGTGCCAGTACTACACAAAGAGCACCCAGTAGATTCTGTAAAGTGGTTGATGTTAGAAAGGGCATCCAGCTCTTCTTGAAAACTATGTCATAGTAGAGCTTCGTGTGATCCTCTGGCTTACCAGCTCCTGTTAAACCATCAAACCCATGCCTGCATGGGAGGCAGATGTTAGACGATGATGCCACTAATTATAAATTACTTGTCAAATATGGAGACTGTAAGGAAACTACAAATAGATTCCCCGTGATGTCACAAGTCTTGTTATCAAAGCAGTGAAAGATCTAATTAGATCTAATTAACTGAAATCAGAAGGTGAACTTGCTGTTATGGTTTATGACCTGTAGGTACATTGTAAGAACAGAAATTCACCTGGTGACCCTGAAAATACACACCTGAGGAACAGGTGTATATGCTTATACACAGGGGAACAGTTGTATATATGCTTATGTTTGCATTAACTGTATATGTGGTAATATTGGTTTCAAATTTTGGCCCAATGCCAGCATGTTTGGAGGAGGGTGGGGTAAGTTGATTACATCAACCCCAGTATTCAACTGGTACTTGTAATATTAACGGTACATAGTGAAGGTGTATGGTTTAGTGGTTAGGGTATTCAGCTCCTGATCGTTAGGCCATGAGTTTGATACCCAGCAGTGTGTTGTGTCCTTGAGCAAGAGACTTTATTTCATGTTCCAGCCTACTGAAGGCGGCGAGCTGGCAGAATTGTTAGCATGCTAGGCAGCGCTTCGTGGCTTTTCAACTGTCTTTATGGTCTGAGTTCAAATTCCGCTGACGTTGACTTTGCCTTTTATCCTTTCAGGGTCAATAAAATAAGTACCAATTGAACACTGGGGTTGATGTAAGGGACTTATCCCCAACCTAAAATTACTGGCCTAGTGCCAAAATGTAAAACCAATATTAACTGTACATGTATTGTTGGTGTTGACTGTATTTGTAACGAGTTGATTGTATATACATTAGGATTGATTATACTTGTACTAATAAGTATTATTATGATTTTACAAAATATTGTTGGGGAAGAGGAAATTTTTGAAAAAACCAAATTGAGATTATTGAGTGTATTTTTAGTGAAGGTTCATGGCTTAGTGGTTAGGATGTTGCACTCAACGATTGCCAGATCATGGGTTCGGTTCACAGATCAGACAACATGTTGTGTTCTTCAGCAAAACCACATTGCTCTAGTGCTGTGTGGCGATTGGCATGCCAGAGAATAGACCCAATGTTAGCTCTGTGTGTCATTAAAGGTGACTAAAAGAGATTGAGGTAGGATTCGTGCTCTGACTTCATAAAGCCCTCACCAGCAATTACTACCCAAACAGATCCAAGGATCAGCAGGTTATTGCTTGGATGATACAAAGGCGTCATCTGCCAGGAGTAGGGAATTGCCAACAAATGTTGGCTGTAGTGACGTATTGCTACAACGCATTCCCCCATACTACTACTACTAGTGTATTTAATTGAGGACATTTTGTATAGCAGTAATTACATTAGGAGTCAAGAAGGAGACAGAGAGTTTAAGATTCATAAGAAGTTTCTCGATTTTATTTTCTGTGTATCTACATTAACATTTTATTTCTGAGTAAACCTATGTATGTACATTCTAACTCTCGTTTCTCATCTCTCTTTTTCATCCAGGGAATTGAATACTTGATCAAGTATGACCTCTTACAAAACACTCCAGAAGATGTGGCAGGCTTCCTCTTCCAGGGAGATGGACTGGATAAAACTGCAATCGGAGACTACCTCGGAGAACGGTACCGTTTTAAGTTTCTTTCCTCTACATAAATGCACATGCATACATGCATCCATACAAATGTATGAATTCAATTGTTGTCGCTTTGTTAGTTAGTGATGAGAGTTTGAATTCTGCAAAAAAATAAAAATTCTTAAAAATTAAACAAAATCACTTAGACACACACATACAATTATTATACGTATTTTAGTCATCGTTAATGGTTTAACACTTCATTTGTAATTTAGGTTCAGCTCAATTCTGATCCTGTGCTTGATGTGAAAAAATTTTTTTTAAATATCTAACATAACAGTATTTATTTATTAACTCCCTATTTAAGATAAATGTTTAAATAATTATTAATTTAAGTTTAATTCATTTTTTTTTTTTTTCATTTGTTTCTAGAAATGATTTCAATATTGCTGTCTTGAAAGCATTTGTGAATTTACATGAGTTTTCTGAAATGATCCTGGTACAAGCACTAAGGTAAGTCTACTTCTGTCTCACCTCTTTCAGTTGGGTCAGTGGTTCTCAACTAGGGTCTCTCTGACTCTCAGGAGTCCATATAAGATTTTGGCAGGTGCATGTTAGCCAAATAATAAATTAGGGATCCACATTATTATTTCAAGGGTCCATGAAAAGTTTTGATTTGAATGTATATGTTGCATGAAACAGCCAGGTTTCCTTCTCTAATGTTTTACATAATTCAACCTATGCAAGTGAATGAGTGAATAACAAATAGGGATTTTGAAAGAGGTATCGATAAAATTTGTTTTTAATCACTAAATAGCTATAGGTTACAGGGACGTAAACACACCAGCATCAGTTGTCAAGCATTGTTGGGGTGACAAACCCAAACACAAACATATACACACATGTACATATATATATAAATATATACGATGGGCTTCTTTCAGTTTCCATCTACCAAATACATTCACAAGGCTTTGGTCAGCCTGAGGCTATAGTAGAAGACACTTGCCCAAGGTGCCACGCCGTGGGACTGAACCCGGAACCATGTGGTTCGTAGGCAAGTTACTTACCATACAGCCACTCCTACGCCTATAAATAGGGGAACTCTTGTTAAATTCCTTTTGACTAAAACTTGGTTTCAACTGATGGCTTATCCAATTTTTCATTAAGACATGGGACGAGGTGGTGAAGCATGGTCTTCGAATGTCGGGTCTCAGAGAGGTGATGGCAAGTGGCTGAGACTGTTGGTGATTTGCTGTGCTCGAGAAGATACGTCAAGCTTAGTGAAATTGTAGTTGTGGCCAGTGACAGGTAAAAGGCACCCACTGCAATCTTGGAATGAAACCAAGCCAACTCAGACTGGAGCCTAGTACAGATCTGCAGAGACATAAGGAGACATTTTGTGAATGGGAACAATTGATTATAATGCCACATTGACACATGGCTCACCCTCCCCTATTATTCAGATGCTACTTTGTTATCAATCTCAGAAGGATGAACAATAAATTCAACTTGAGCAGAAGAATTTGAACTCAGGTAAAATGTAAAGAGATGTAATGAAATATCACAAGTCATTGTGCTTGATACTGCTGCTGCTGCTAACAGTAGTAATAATAACAATAATAATAATAATATCTACTCTAAGCACAAGGCCTTGAAAATTTTGTGGGGAAGGAGGCTAGTTGATTACATCAACCCTCAATGCATAACTGGTACTTATTTCATCAACCCCGAAAGGATGAAAGTTAAGTCGACCTCAGCGGAATTTGAACTCAGAACGTAACGATGGACAAAATATCGCTAAGCAATTCACCTGGCATGCTAATGATTCTGCCAGCTACTCTCTCTTTCTATGTCTATCTCTTTCTTCTGTGTGTGTGTGTCTCTTTCTCTGTCATCTGTGTTTGTGCATGTATGTTTCTCTCTGTTATATTTAATGTTGTTGTTATTTATAACAGGCAGTTCCTATGGAGTTTTCGCTTACCCGGAGAGGCCCAGAAAATAGACCGAATGATGGAATGTTTCGCCGAAAGATATTGCGAGTTAAACGAAGGAGTATTCACAAGTACAGGTGAGTACTCTGTTTTTCATGGCATCCGCTCATCATGATCATCTCACTTGTCTCTTTGATGACTTTTCCTGCTACTTAATGCAGACAAAGGTATAAATTGTGAGGGAGGAGTCAAATATTCAATTTTTGGGAGAGGAAAGGTTTAAACATTAATATAGCTTAAATGCTGCAGCTGAAGGAAGGTTTGCAAGGATGTTAATTACAAGGAATATGTCACAATATAATTCAAAAACCCAATCTGCAGTGATGTGATGATGGTTTTTTTTTTTATCATAAATACAGTCCTGGACCTTTTTTTTGGCTTCCAGAAATCTAGGAGTACTTACTGTGTAATGTACTGTGTTTTTGAAGTTTGTTAATTTGTATACAGTGAGTTAAAGACACTTTCATTCTTTACCTTTTCATGTGGATCATCATCATCATTTAACATCTGTTGTCCATGCTGGTATGAGTTGGACGGTTTGACTGGGCTGGCACATTGGAAGGCTGCGCCAAGCTCCAGTCTGATTTGGCATGGTTTTCTACGGCTGGATTGTTCTTCCTAACGCCAACCACTCTGAGAGTGTAGTGGGTGCTTTTACATGCCACCGGCATAGATGCCATTTGCTTGATGCCAGTATCTGCCACGCCTGTGATTTTACTTGACCCAATGGGTCTTCTTCTCAAATTAATAAAGATTAACCATACTATATACATGGTCCCGTGTGGTATATTTTAAGAACTTTTAAGTGGATTAATAAATATCAAACAGACCCTGCTTTACAAGTGTTTTGATTTGAATCTGTTAATTTAGTTCTTTACTTTTTCATAGTTTATCTTATATTTTAGTGTATATCTTTAACTATATCCATAAAACCGGTCCCAAGCCGGATTCTGGGTCCGGTAGCGTAGTTCTATGACTGACTTCAAACCACCACAAAGTGTGTGTAGTCGTATCATGTAGTTGAGAAGTTACTTGACATGCAAGGGAGGTAACTCTTGTCTTTCTCGCTGATTTACAAGCGTTTATTTTGGTGATGGTAAATTAAGCTTTAAGATTTTCATTAAAACATAGTCACCTGCTTACCGATTCACGTCGTCGGTATTATTATTATTATTATTTTTCATTTTACATAGAACACTTTAACGCAGGACTTCCAACCACTAGTTTGCACAAAAAGAATAAATTTTAAAATTTAATTTCTATTTTATTGACTTATCACAGTCGGCAAGTCGTTCTTGTCTTATGTGAATGTACATTGCTCAGTGGTTTGAGCTTCGGGCTTACGGTTGTGAGTTCGATTCCCAGACTAGGTTGAGTGTCGTATTCTTGAGCAAAACACTTGATTTTACATTGCTCCAGTTCACTCAGCTGTAGAAATGAGTTGTGGCGTCACTGGTGCCAAGCTATACCAGTCTTTGCCTTTTTCTTGGACAACATCAGTGGCATGCATGGGCAACTGCTGGTCTTCCATAAACACCTTCGCCTGGACTTGTGCCTCAAAAGGGAAACATTTTCGGTGCAATCCCATGGTCATTATTATATGTATTGCGTGTGTGTGTATAATTAAATTATATATTATGCACTTTATTATGTTTTGTTATGTGTGTGATATCACCAGTTTGTAATGCGTAAAACATTGGAGACTGATGCCTTAACTACTAGTCCCTAACATTGATATTTGTGTACTTATTTCGGCGGAGTTTGGGTATAACTGTCTTTGAAGTTCCACACCTCAATGGAAAAGAAAAGGATGAGTTTGTTTTGTTTTTGTTTTTTCCTTCAATTATTTATATTTTTTTTTATATGTGTTTCTTACAGAAAAATTACGTTTCTGAATCAGCCCACCCCCGCTCATTTTTTTTTTTTTTTACATTTGCCTCCCTCTCCCTTTATACAAACTGTAGATATTTTTTTATAATAGAGACTAATTAGGGTCAGGGTATTTAGAAACTTTTGTGGGGTTTACATGCATACACACACACACACACATATTATATACACAAGTATATTTATTTATATTTAGCAGAAACTCTTGGCCTTTGAGTCATTGTGATGCTTCTATTAATTATTAATAAAAATATACATATTATTTTGAGTTCTATTTTTCCTGCTTGCATAATCATATATGTGTGTGTGTGTCTTTATATATATAGACATCTATTTTGAATGGTGAATCTTGAAGTAGATAAAGCTATAAGTAATAGCCTGTAAATATTGGGTCAAAAATCCCTTTGGGTGGAAAAAGTTGTTTGATATGAAAGGTAATGGAACAAGTATTAAAAGTGACCATCTGCAACACTTGGATCTCTTTCTCTCCTCAGTAACCACAAGTATGGCATCCACTAGTGTCTGCTCCCTTATGTCACACATCAGTGAGCTATCCTATTAGAGAAGTCCTGTAAAAACATTATTGTTGCCCTAGACAACAGCCAAGCCTTTGTCAGGAGATTTGCAACCGGACATGCTAATCTCCTCCCCAAACTTCCTGCCTATGAGCTCCTTTCATTTTTTCATCTTTCGTAGCTTTAGCCTCCCATCTGATGGCACCCTGTTGGTTAAGACCAATGAGGGTTCCAGTTGGTTTGATCAATGGAATAGCCTGCACATGAAACTAAACTGTATGTGGCTGAGCACTCCACAGATGTACATGTGCTTCATGTATTTCCCAAAAAAATTCAGTATGACACAGAATGTGACAAGGATGGGCCTTTGAATAACAGGTACAACTCATTGAGTGGACTGGAGTAATGTGAAATAAAGTGTCTTGCTCAAGAACGCAATGCCCTACCAGGAATTGAACTCATGACCTTACAATCACGAGCTGAACACCCTAACCATTAAGCCATGC
>NC_043019.1:30208842-30273842 GCF_006345805.1 Octopus sinensis | reverse complement strand
AGGTTAGTAGACATTTATTAAGGGTGATGATGGTGATTTGGAAAAAAAACATGAATTGTAAATGTGTGTTTGTGTGCATGACCAATGTTGCGATATCTTTTCTATGTGTTATGTTTCTCATAAGCTGTATAGCTTTGTTTGACAACATGTAAAACTTTAAGTTGTGTGACACTGAATCAAACTTATATTTGTATTGTTGCAAATATATACTCACACACACACACACACACACACACACACACACACATATATAGTTACACACATATATATATATGTGTGTATATATAGTCATACAGGAGTGGCTGTGTGGTAAGTAGCTTGCTTACCAACCACATGGTCCCAGGTTCAGTCCCACTGTGTAGCACCTTGGGCAAGTGTCTTCTACTATAGCCTCAGGCCAAACCAAAGCTTTGTGAGTGGATTTGGTAGAGAGAAACTGAAAGAAGACCGTCATATACATGTGTGTGTGTGTGTGTGTATGTCTGTCTGTCTGTGTTTGTCTCCCCACTATCGCTTGACAACCGATGTTGATGTGTTTACACCCCCGTAACTTAGTAGTTCGGCAAAAGAGACTGATAAAATAAGTCCTGGGATCGATTTGTTCGACTAAAGGCGGTGCTCCAACATGGCCACAATCAAATGACTGAAACAAATAAAAGAATATATATGTATATGTAGTTAAGCATATGCATGTACATATAGTTATGCATATATACGTATAATCTCTCACACACACACACACATATATATATGTATATATATATGTGTGTGTGTGTGTATATAGTTACATACATATATATATGTATATTTAGCAGCCCCACCACATGGGAAGCCCAGATTTGATTTCTAACCAACACAAACAAGACTTTTTTGCATTCTTTTTAATGGCAGTGCCCCAGCATGGCCAGTTCTTCTGAGTAAGTCTTGACAAAAATAAAAATCTTTTACTGAAAGAGCAAATAGAAGATTAAAAGCGAAAAACTACCTTGGTTAAAGTTTTAGGGATTTCTTAGGATTTGTTTTTTTTCAAAACATTTTTCTAGTAAAATAACGAATGCCCTGTAATTTGTATTCAATAATAGAGCCTAACATAGGCACAGGGGCCACAAATTTGCAGAGAGGGCCTTAATAGATTAAATTTCGACTCAGTAATTCATTGGTACTTTATTTTATCAAATCCAAAAGGATAACAGGTGTAAGTTCACCTCGGTGATATTTGAAAACAGCATATAAAAAGGCTTGGACAAATACCATAAGAGAATTTGTCGACCAAGCCACCACCCTTAAATGTTCTTTTCAACGTAGAACTCATTTACTTTCTCTAATTATACTAAACTGAAATTATATAATGAAAAACTGGTCAATTGAGTTTTTGTAATTTTTTTTTTTTTTTGAAAATTCTGTTACATGTTTTGTCATTGACTTTTTATAATCACAGTGTTTCTTGACAGTTTAAGCATAGCATTTTATCTGGAACGGTTTTTCTTTTTTTTCTTGTCAAATATACATACATACAAACATACATATATATATATATATATATACATACACACCCATACATACATATAATTCTACAAAACCCTATGTATATATACTAAATCTCATGTAACTTAATAAATATTCATATAAATAAGCTAATACATATTTATACATGTGTGTATATGAATGTGTGTGTGTGTATGTATATATATATATATATATATATATTCATATTCATTTTTCTAACCTTTAGAATGCAAATGTGTTCCCTTCGGAATTGCTACTCCATATAAAATATTATTTTATCTTTGTCCTTTTTATTTTTATACACTCCCTGTAGTCTACATATTTCTTCCTGCAATTCATTTCTAAAGTCTGCATCTTCATTTCTTAAGCTGTATGTGGGTCGTTACCTGCGTGAGGATCATACACAGATTATTTGAGATTGCAGAATTTTCACAAAGAATACCGTTTGTTTTGTTTATTAGAGCATTTCATCAATCTATCTATCTATATATATATATATATATATATATATCATCATCATCGTTTAATGTCCGTTTTCCATGCTAACACGGGTCGGGTGGTTCGACCGGGGTCTGAGAAGCCAGGAGGCTGCACCAGGCTCCAGTCTGATCTGGCAGTGTTTCTACAGCTGGATGCCTTTCCTAACGCCAACCACTCCACGAGTGTAATGGGTGCTTTTTACGTGCCACTGGCACAGGGGCCACGATCGGTTGGCACTTTTTACATGCCACCGGCACGGGTATCACAACTACAATTCCATTTGATTTTCATTTTGATGTTGATGTACTTGACTCAATAGGTCTCCAATAAAAGGTATGTAAAAAAAAACAAAAACAATTTAAACTATTCATGTAAGAAAATTTCTCTAAAATATTAGCATCGCAGGAAAACAGAATTAGAGTTAGATGGACGATGTTTGTTTTGTTCTTGTTTAGTTTTTATTCTCTGCTCAGTTTATACCAAAGAATGACAAGAATGTCTGCTCTTTATATTGTTAAAAAACCCCTTTGTTGATGGCGCAATCAACCATTTACAAACAGGATGTTACTATATTCAGTTATCAATACTCGTTTGTGTAAATTCAATATAATGAACTGTTAATTTCGTGTTTCCTAGTGTGTTTTGTATAGTAACACATGGTACCAAATATCTTGTGTTCAAATGTATATTAAGAGTCTAGGAGAAGGAAGTGTATTTTGTGAATCATGTTAATGGGATTTGTATGTTTACAGTAATGATATTGAATGTTTGATCTGGAAATATATTATATAAATGCAGTGAGCTGTGTCTCAGTGGTACATATTAATTGACATAATTTGTTACAAGTGTATAAATTAGTTGTAAGAAAAAAAATCAAATAATGACGCAATTTTTTTCCCAGGTAACTTTATAGCACAAAACTGATTCAGTAAATATAGGCGTAGGTGTGGCTCTGTTGTTAAAATGCGTGCTGCCAAACCACATGGTTTTGGGTTCAGTCCCACTGCATGCCACCTTGGGCAAGCGTCTTATGCTATAGCCCAGGGTCAAAAAAAACCTTGAAGTGGATTTGGTTGGTGGAAATTGAAAGAAGCCTGTCATGTGTGTGTATGAGGTGATGCCGAAAAGTTCCTGGCTTTAAGGGTATTGTGAAAGGCCTGGTTAGAGGCCCAACCTTCCAATTTCTTTTCAGGGCTTAGAAAAATTGAAGGACCGCTGCAATAAGTGTGTGAATCTGAGAGGGGAATAAGTTGAGTAAAGTCATAATTAACTGATCTTGCAGTTATCTTTTTTACCCAAATTGAAAGAACTTTTCAGCACCCCCTTGTACACACACAGATTGATTGATCAATCAAATGTTCTATCTAAAGGCAAGAGAATAGTAATAATTGGACATTAATTTCTCTTCTGTTTTTTTACCGATATTTATTTTGTTTATGAATGTTTCAATTTTACCTTTGAAATTGAATATGTTCTCCCTTTGCAGACATAAAGTTTGTTAAGCTTCTCAAATATGTCTGGCAAACAGCATAATTTGTGGAGCCAGTTCCTATTTTGAAGGAATTTTGCAAGATTTGGATTCTGATGTAAATATCTTTGTTTAAATCTGCTCGCCATCTTAAAGCTCATCCCATCTGTAAAATTTGCTGAACTCAGAACTCATATCCTGAGCATAGATTTGCAAAACGAACACTCATTCATTTTTAATGAAGTTGATAATTTTAATTACATTTTAAATTACTATACTCAGCTCTGTAGAATTCTTTGGGGGATTTTCTTAAGCTGCTTAATGCCTCTTGATGAATCATGCACAGATTAATTAATATTTCAGATTTAACTTTAGCTTGAAATCCCACAATTTTTCTATCAATACTCTGGTCCTATCAGTATGTACATCAACACAGCTATTCTATTCCAGACCAATCTCCTTAAAGGAATTTAATTCCTCTTTGAGGAAAATGAACTACAGCCAGTCGTCTTGGCACTGTTATTTGAACATCTTAGTCACACCAATAGTCGAGCCACACTTATAATATCAGTCAGTTTAACAGCTGGCTCAAGATTAAAGGCTTTAGTTCAGTTCCCTCCTGCAAGTTGTGTCCTTGAGTATGACACTTTACTTCATGTTGCTCCACTCCACTCAGCTGAGAAAAATGAGTTGTGCCTGAATCTCAGAGAGCCAGCCTTGTCACATTCTGGGTCACATTGAATTATTTGCATGCTTGTGGAGTGCTCAGCCACTTGCACATTAATTTCACAAGCAGGCTGCTCTGTTGATCAGATCAGACACTCGTCATTTTAACCGACAGAGTGTGGTACATAGGTGAAAAACTCTAGGTAAAGCAAACAAATTTTAGCATTCTCCTGGCAAGTTCTGTTTGCACAATCTCCAGGCGGTCATGAACCATAGTTTAAGAAACTAGGCTGTTGTATGCTTTACATTTTGTTTAATCCCTGTTTCTTTCTGTATTTTTGAATTCTATGGGGCAAACAGCATGTGTAACTAGACACATGTGCACAGCCTGTCAACACTATAAAAGAGGCAGAAAGGGCATCCAGCTGTAAAAACCACCCCCCATAAAAAAAAAAAGGAAGAAGCAAAAAGAGACAACTTAGACTAGATGAGACGTTTGTCAGAAACAACCCCTCTCTCACTTTCTTTCTCTTTTCCTCTCACTTCTCCTCTCGCCATTCATGGTAGATGATAAAAACATACAAGTCATGAGCTGCTGTAAAGGCAGCACAACTTCTGCTATGATGATAATGGTAAAATATCAAAATATATACCCAAGTGGTTAAGGTGTTGCACTCGTGATCACAAGGTCATGGGTTCAATCCCCAGATTGGCAGCGCATTGCATTCTTGCTCAAAACACTTGTGTTGCTCCAGTCCAGTCAGCTGTAAATGGGTGACCCTGCAATGGACTGCATTTCAATCAGGAAGAACGATGGCTTCATTCAAAAGCTACAACAATGTGAGGAAGTGCATTGTGACCAGTGGTGTATAGCAACATCTGATAGTCTGGTTGATATAACGATATATATATATATATGTCTGTTATGTGCAACAGAAGTAGTATTAGATTAAAAAAGCCATCTATGTATCATACTTAATGCAAATCCATCACAAAAAGACAAATTAACTGTGATATTTCTTATGGATGTAATATATTATTGACAGGCAAAAATCACTCCGCTGTGGTGGGGTAACTGCTAGATGCACATGTTTGCCTCTTTGAGCTTTATCAGTAGTATGTAACCATTGGTAACCACATCCGAAGACAAAATCTGTTGTATGCAAGAATGTGTATGTGTTGTGTCTCCTTGTTTTGAAATTGGTGTGATTGCGGTTGCTATGGCACTGAGGTAGATCTGGCCACCCCCATTGATGGGGACAAAAACCTGAATTTAAAACACTGGATCATAATGATGATGAGGTATATATACATGCAGATAGGAGACATTGGCCATTGCTGTTCTAGATACATAATGTATCTAGAAGTAGAATGTCTAATGGATCCTGCCTTTAAAGACAATAGGCTGTGCTTTAGGCCTCTTGTTACCATATTACAAATACAATATCTTTATTTCAATTAATTTTGAAAATAATGAAGAATTTAATAAAATACCTGTCATTTACATGATTGGTGATTGGAACATAAACTTATGTGACATTTTGATTGAAGTTTTTAATTTAGGTAATTTTAAAACAGGCAGTTTTTATAGAATGTGGGGGTAGTCGTGAATGGGTTGGTATCAGAAAGGTTAAGAGATTTGGTTCTGTGGTGGCAAGCTCACCCGAAGTTTATTCTTAAGATGTTCCAGTATTGTCTTAGTTGTGATAGCTAAAACAAACCAAAGGTGTTTCATTTTG
Source organism: Octopus sinensis (assembly GCF_006345805.1). Lineage (NCBI taxonomy): Eukaryota > Metazoa > Mollusca > Cephalopoda > Octopoda > Octopodidae > Octopus > Octopus sinensis. Next base: position 30,267,983 of record NC_043019.1, on the reverse strand, counting down.
TTTTAAAGGTTTCTATTGAAACAGATGTGGCTGTGTGGTTAAGAAGTTTGCTTCCCAGCGATGTGGTCTTGGGTTCAGTCCCATAGTGAGGCACCTTGGGCAAGTATCTTCTACTGTAGCCCTGGGCCAACCAAATTCACTCACAAAGCTTTGACAGACAAAAAACTGAAATAAACCTGTTGCATATGTGTGTTTGTTTGTGTGTGTGTGTGCATGTATGTGTACTTTGTCTATACCATTTCATGGTGGTTGTAAATAGATATCATTGTCATACAAGTGATGAATTTTTATTTCATTTCCAGTCTTCCATAGAAAACATGTCTAGCAATGGAGAAAATATTACCTTTCTTGGAAGCAGTTGAGGGTTAGTAACAGGAAGGGCATTAAGCCATATAGAAAAATCCGCTTCAACGAGTTCCCTCTGACCCATGCAGGCATGGAAAAGTAGATGTTAAGTTATGACGATGTACTCGGGGCTTTTATTATGTAAGATAAAATATATTATTACTGACTTTTAGGTACAAAATTTTTCGGGTTGCATTACATTTGAGATTATATTGTATTTGAGTTAAATACCTTAATTGATAAGCAGGAAATTAATAATAAATTTAGTGAATATCTCTTTGTCTTATTTATATAATAATCTTAAGTCAATCATCTTGTGTGTATAATCCTTTCCTTGTCTCTTAATAGTTTTCAACATCTAAAAGTTGTTAACCAAATCACTGGTGTTGACCTTATACAACGCTCCCCCCGTCCCTACTCCTTCCAGCAGTCTTTTAGCAACTTTCCAAATCTGATTTGTCATGGAAAATGTCATTGCTGCTTCATTTCTCTGTATCTCTCTCTCTCTCTCTCTACTTCCTTCTCCGTGTGTGTGTGTCTCTCTCTCTCTTGCTACTTCCCTCCCCCATCTCTGCTTTAACATTTCCTGTTATTATTTTGTTCATTGCCAGGAAATTTGTAGAAATTACTTATCGACGACCTCCCCACCCCCGTTATATCCCACCGCCGCCACCAATGTGTGTGTGTGTGTGTGTGTGACAGAGATGGCTCAGCAAGAGAATCTTTTGAAGCAACCATCTTTAACCTCCATACTGAGATAGGATTTAGTCACAAAAGGATCCAGAATTGAAAAATATGGTTGCATCTTTACATCATCGTCATTATTTTTTTTGATATCCACTTTTCCATATTCTCATGGGTCAGACAGAGTTTATGGAGGCATATCTTCTATGGCCAGATGCCCTTCCTGCCACCAACTCTCAACTGTCTTCAAACAAAATAATGCTTCCTAATAGCCAAAGTAATGTTTCCTAATATTCTTTGAGAATATTGGAAATGTATGACAGTGACAACCATTTTTAAAACTGTCATACGGTGTCAAAACATGGAGACACAAACACACACACACGTGTGTGTTTATTTCAGTACCGCCAGAATGGCCCTCGTGCCGGTGGTATGTAAAAGCACCCACTACACTCTCAGAGTGGTTGGCATTAGTAAGGGCATCCAGCTGTACATAATCTGCCAGATCAGATTGGAGCCTGGTGCAATCATCTGGTTCGCCAGTCCTCGATCAAATCGTCCAACCCATGCTAGCATGGAAAGGGAATGTTAAATGATGATGATGATGATGATATTTATATAAAGGGTAAAAATTCCTTTCGGTGATGAATGACCATGAGTTTGCACCTAGAAAGTTACCCTCCAAGGCACAATTCCAGGCAAGGTTGTTTATGGAAGACCAGCAGTCGCCCATGCTTACAATCCTCCCCTCTCCACACCACCAATGTTATCCAAGGGAGAGGCAAATGGGCCAATACAGCTTGGCACCAGTGTCATCACAACTCATTTCTACAAATGAGTGAACTGGAGCAACATGAAATGAAGCGTCTTGCTCAAGAACACAACACACACTATCTCGTGATTGTGAGCCCTACACTCTAACCACTTTATGCTGGGCTTTTCTTGGTTTCCGTCTACTAAATCCATTCACAAGGCTTTGGTCAGCCCAAGGATATATAGTAAAAGACTTGCCCAAGGTGCCACACAGTGGAACAGAACCATATGGTTAAGAATTAAACTTCTTACTACACAAACCATGCTTTTGCTCATGTTCATATCTTTACCTGTTTGTCTTTTTACATCTTTGCCTCTGTCACTCTTCCTAGAGAGACAGAACAGTTTATCAGGTACAATTAAAATGGACAAAGTTCTGGTCAGTCGGACAACGAATGGGTAATATCATTCAAAAGAGTACCATTTCATAAACTGCATTTTCGACAAACATACATGGTCTAAGTAAAGATCATGGCTTCTGCCCTTCTCCCCTCTGAACCATAAACAACATTTAAGAACCTTTTTCTCTGGTGATTATTGGTTGTCTTAGTGATATCTTCTCAGCCTTATTTCCACAAAGTGACCATTCCAGAGAGAAGGTCATCATTTCTACTCCATTTGATTAAATCTTCTGCAGAATATTTGCCATAACCTTTGTTTAGTCCTTATTAATCTAACTGAACTGAGTGAGTTCTTCACAAAGCTCCAGTTTTTCTTACCATTTCTTTTGTGTAGCCCAATCCATTACTTTCTCTCTGACAATCACTGTTTAGCCTTAACCCTTTAACATTCAGATTACTCAGTCAAATGTCATGCTTATTTATTCACATTGTTTTGGATTAATCATGCATTGTCTCAAGATTTCGATGATGTGATTGCTTATTTTTAGAATGACCTCATAGGGCAGGCGTGAGAGTCCAGATGTTGTCAGTTTAAATACTAAAGGGTCAGTCTTAAAGCTTACAACTAACACCTCACCCACACCTACCAATTTAATGGAAACTAAATATTTGTTGTTCCTGGTCGTTTAAACCAGTTGTTGTAAATAAATTCATCTTGTTCAACACATGCAATTTTTTTCATTCATAACGATTTGTCACCATCACCACCACCACAATCATCAACATTCACATGTTCACAGCTTTCAGTGTCAGTGGTGACAAATCTGTCAGGTTTTTATAGATGTATGAAATGGCTTTACATTGTAGGTTTGTCCATTCTATATCAGTATGGAGATTTATGACATATACCGGCAGCAGCAGCCCCATGATAACCACTGTTGCTTGTATCTTTCATAATTATTGTATTTGTAACCTGTTCTACTATTTATATTATCAAAAAGGGAAGACAGCCATATAAATTGGTGGGGTGTGATTGGTTAATGTATAAATGTGTGTCTATTTATGTGTGCGTGTGTTATAGGTGTAGGCATGACTGCATGGTAAGAAGTTTGCTTTCCACCACATGGTTCTGAGTTCAGTCCCACTGTGTGGCACCTTGAACAATTGACTTATACTATAGCCCCTGGCCAACGAAAGCCTTCTGAGTGGATTTGGTTGACAGAAGCTAAAAGAAGCCCATTATATATATATGTATATATGTGTGTGTGTGTTTGTTGCTGTCAACATCATGCAAGTGTTGCCCTTCTTCATTTCCTGTATTCTGTGAAAAGATGTCTGGTCATGGGGAAATATTACCTTTCTTGAAAACAGTTAAAGGTTAGCAACAGGAAGGGCATCCAGCTGTAGGAAATCTGTCTCAACAAATTCTGCATAACTCATGCAAGTATGGAAAAGTGGGCATTAAAACAATGATGATACACATACACACACACACACACATGTATGTATACAGACACACACAATGTATTATATTTATCATATGCATCATCATCGTTTAACATCCGCTTTCCATGCTAGCATGGGTTGGACGATTTTGACTGAGGGCTGGCGAACCAGACAGCTGCACCAGGCTCCAATCTTGATCTGACAGAGTTTCTACAGCTGGATGCCCTTCCTAACGCCAACCACTCCGAGAGTGTAGTGGGTGCTTTTTACATGCCACCAGCACAGGGCCAGTCAGGCGGTACTGGCAATGACCTCGCTCGAATCTTTTTTATGCATATATATATATATATATAATCCTCTAATCTATCTAATCACTCCTCTGTTCTCCTTTTCCAGATACCTGTTATGTGCTGTCATTTGCTATCATTATGTTGAACACAAGTTTACACAATCCCAGTGTGAAAGACAAACCGACAGTGGAAAGATTCATTCAGATGAATCGAGGAATCAATGACGGAGAAGATTTACCAGCAAAACTTCTCACGGTATGTATGATTAGAAGCTACTTAATGAAAAAATAATTTTAGTTTTTTTTTTTTTTTATTGAGAGAAATTCTAACTAATTGAGCATTTTTTTATTTTATTTTTTATCCTGTTTAGTAAGTCATTAGTACAAGAGTCCCTTAGTCAGAAAGGGAAGTTCATCATGAATGATGACTTTATTTCTAGCAGGGATCATGAGACTGGTGTGAGTAAGGGAGGAAGTAACTGGGGAGTTGGTTCAAATACTTACAACAGAGTGGACATTGCTGAAAGCATCCAGAGTCCAAATGGTGCTAAACTGAGTACAGTAATCCCTCGACTATTGTGGGTATTACATTCCAAAAACCCCTGCAATAGGTGAAAATCCGCAAAGTAGAAACAGTACTGTACTGTATTTTTTTTAATAATTTGTATATATTTATTTTATAATAAATGCAAAACAACACCATGGAGGAATCGACGTAAACTTAAATAATAAACCGTGATAGGTGAACTGCGATATGGCGAAGGATTGCTGTTATGCATTTAAGGTTACCACCTACCATCGAGGATCACTATGAGCTCCCCTATGACCTTCCACCCCTGTTTTTTTTTTGGTAATACATAGCTTCTTTGAATAATGAGATATAGAATACGTTCAGCAATAAATTCTTTATGAAATACAACCTTGGTCAGATAGCAGACAACTTCATTAATCTTTCCAACATCCCTGGTTCAATTCATTTTGAAAATAATGAATTTAATAAAATAATTTTGTCATTAAGTTAGTGTTTGCAACACAACATGAAATTTTGGTGGGAAATTTCAATTTAGATCACTATAAAACACGAGATTTGTATCATAGAGCCAGGGGGATTTCTCAAGAGTGGTTGGTATTAAAAAGGGTTAACTATGTATGTCAACAGCTTTACTACACCATCTGGTCTATAACCCTGTGTAGGTGGAGATGGTGGTAGGGAGATCATGAATGTAATGACTGTGTATGTGTGATTGTGTGTCTCTGTCACTATCTATATGTGAATGTATGTATGTATGTATAAGTAGGTGAATGTTTATTTCATTTGGTTCGTTACCAAATCAGTACCACATGTCTGGTGATAGCTTGTAGCTATCACTGGCACAGTTTGTAGTGCCAGAGGTCACCTGTTGATACGGGTTATGTGATGTGCAAAATATAAGGCACTGTTTTATATTTACTGTGATTCATTATCTTGCCCTATCTGCCGTGTTGTCTTGGTCTGTTGACATCTCATTACTGGCTATCAACCAGTCAGTACATTTATTACGCAAAACAAACACACACACACACACACATATACACATGAGAAGGAACCTCTACATTGAAGATATCTCCTCCCTCAACTTCCACCCTGCTATCTTGCAAACTGAAGATGCGTAGTTGAGGAAAACAGTACATAGACTACAGAAGACTGGAAAATGCTTTAACTCTTTAGCATTTAAACAAGCTATACTCGGCCCAAGGTCTGGCCCCTCACACCTACTCTACAATGTCATTCCAAAAGTAAACAATGACATCATCAAAAATCTCAATGGTACAAAGTAATGCATGATTAGTTCAAAATACTGTGAATAAATAAGCATTTCATTTGACGGAATAATCTGAATGCTAAAGGGTTAAGGGAAAAGTGTCAGGCAACTGAGAAAGCCTCTATGTGGTTGTTTAGTTTACTAGAAATAGCAGTGAAATATCCTTCAAATTGTACTCAACCATTATGAAAAGAGAAAAGGACATTAAATAATGTAGTTGCAATACACAATGCTTGCTATAGAAAATTGTCTTTTATTTGTTTCACTCATTGGACTGTGGCCATGCTGGGGCACTGACATGAAGAGTCTAGTCAAACAACAAATTGACTATGCTATGTTTCTCTCTCCCCCCCTCTCTCTCTCTCTTGTACTTATTCTATCAGTCTCTTTGCCAAATGGAAGATAATGAGTTTGGCTTTTTTGCCAACTTCTCTTCTTCCGTAGATCGAATGCTGGCATTGGTGCATAACTGTGAATCTCTGCCATAGTGCCACTACAACTGAGTTTTTATTTTTATCTTTCATATTGAGTTTAGAGACATAAGTGTTTGTTATATTCCTGTAGATTGACTTCGACCTCTTGACACCAGTCACTGGTCAGTCATTGTTAGTCCCTTTTTAATTTATCATCTTTTAAGTTTTATTTCTATTTATTTCTTTTGCCTCAGAATCTTTTCACATCAGCCTAATGGAATGGTAAACGTAAAAAAATTAGCTATTTTAATATCCCCCCAAATTCTAAATTTTCATAATTCATTAAAAAAATTTTTTTAATACATAGGCAGTGGATGTATTTCAGTAGAAATATGGTCATAAAAGGGTTACATTTTTAAAATTTTGCTGTTTAGATTTAGAAAATTTAAGGTAGAGAAGAGAGGAAAATGCGTTAACCCTTTTGTTATTGTATTTATTTTCAGATGCTCCGTGTTTCTTTCAATTACTTTAAATATAACAAAGAATTTAGTAAAATAATTTAGTTATCATTAAGCTAGTGTTAGGAACCAGTCCAGGAATTGAAACCATGCTATCGTGATCTTCAGTGCAGCACCCTTACCACTAGGCCACACTCTCTCTAGAAACCTGGTAAATAAAGTGTTAATCTCTCAATGTTGTATCTGATTAATCTAATTCTAATTGTTCTTTTCTTACAGAGTTTATATGAAAGTATAAAAAATGAACCCTTTAAAATCCCTGAAGATGATGGTAATGATCTGATGCACACGTTCTTCAACCCAGTCAAAGAAGGATGGTTATGGAAACAAGGTAAGCTTTAATGATTGTGAATTTTCCAGAAAGACTTGTTAAACTTTGTGGACTCCAGTATTTCTAGCTCTGTGGCCATTTTGGGGCTCTAAATTGACATAGACATCACACCAATGCACTTGTGCAGGGTTTCTCTTAAGTTTCATATGTACATCATGATGTTTGTGGTTGTATTTGTTGCTATGGTAACAATTATAGTTGTGGAACTTATAGATAATATATGTTAAAGAAGTCACACTAACAATGGTGATCCATAACCAAAGCATAAATAACAAATAAAATATATTTTTATAAAACATATAACTAGATCTCAAAAAGTATAAAAAGGAATAATCAATATATAATAAGAAAAATATATATATATATACATACGACAAGCTTCTTTCAGTTTCCAACTACCAAATCCACTCACAAAGCTTTGGTCGGCCCGAGGCTATAGTAGAAGACACTTGCCCAAGATGTCACGCAGTGGGACTGAACCCATGTGGTTGGTAAGCAGGCTTCTTACCACACAGCCACCCCTGCACCTATACCCACTCCAATGAAAAAGATATCTTGTTGTTCAATTTATTAATAAAGTTTGATTTTTTTTTTCTTTCCTGTTTAGGTGGTCGTTACAAGAACTGGAAAAGAAGATGGTTTATACTCAATGATAACTGTCTCTATTACTTCGAATATACAACTGTAAGTAGTGTCTTCTTTGTTATTTCATTATCATTCCTTACACAGTTCTCTTTTATCTTCCTTTAACTGAAGCCTTTAACCCTTTCATTACCAAACCGCCCGAAAAAAATTTTGGTTAATGTGACCAAGCCGCCCAAAACCGCCCGAATTTACCTATTCATATTTAAATGAGAATATCAGAGCAAATCTCTTTAGTACATTTGTGAAAACACGTATTATACTTCTTAAACAGTTCAACTACAGTTTGTACAAAAATCGAAGTGTAATTTTAATTCCGTGAATTTTGGGAGATTTTTTCCGAAATTTGTTCCTATTGTGTTTTCAAAATTTGTAATTCTGACAAAAAATGGATATGAATTTCATTATATCAAGCAGCGAGTCAGAATTCGAAGGATTTTCTACTGAAGACCTTCATAAATCTAACTCTATGACTGAAAAATAAAGCATGTGGTATTTGATAATGAATCTGATGTTTCATTTTCCGAAAGTGAAAACAGTGAATCCGAGACCTCCGACAGCGATAAAGAAAATGAATTGGCACCTGAATGGAGTGAAAATTTAAAAACTGTTTCTTTCGGTGATTTTTCTGAAGAAACTGGACCAAGCCACAGACTTTCCCAGAAGAGTAAAGCCTTAGACTATTTCTTTTTACTTTTTCGAATGAGCCTATTTGAAATCATTACGGCGGAAACGAACCATTACGCTAAACGTAAACAAAGCGAAAGAAACGATAGTTTATTTCCCACAACCTTAAATGAAATTAAGACCTATTTTGCCATAAATATTATTATGGGTATCAGAAAGTTACCCAGAATAACAAATTCTATCGTAAAATTTTCTTGTATACCCAATTGAATATTAGCTAATAACCCATTTTCTATAGCGATGTTTGAACAAAATTTTTATAATTTTATATTTTGTTGAATTTACCTGTATCTACCTGCAATTAGAGACACTTTGTGACAAAAATTATAGTATAGAATTGGTTGAGAACATTTCATTAAATTATCTTCCAAAATTCACATTAATATATTGATAAATAAAAAAGTTATAGTTGTTTAATGAAACCAGACTAAATTTATGATTACGTTAGAAATTAATTGAAACACATAAGGGGTGTATTTTGGTCAGAAATATGGTAACGAAAGGGTTAAACAATATTATTGTCACAATCAGATATTTATATACCAGAAAAATATTGAGTTTCATAATTTGCAGCTTGCTCCTCTTCAGAATCATTAACCATTGAACAACCACATTTCTACCCACAAGAACACTGACTCTGTATTTTTACTTCACTTAATTTCCTTCAAAATAACAAAAAACTTCTAAAGAGTTTGGTAAAAAATGTTTTTTTTTTTTTTAAATTTACTTATTAGTATATTAAACTGATGTTTGGAATACAACTTCAGGCTTTTGCTACCATACTAGCTGGTACTCATTTTTGGCTCAGTAGACTGGCACAACCCAAAATGATGTGCCACCCAGTCCATCGATCAAACCTCCATAACCTGATGATCAGGAGTCCAACTCACTAACCACTAAGCCACTGACATTCACAAATGTATGTATTTATAAATAATTTCCATGTATTTTACAGGACAAAGAACCAAAAGGTATCATTCCTCTTGAAAACATACGTGTCCGAGAGGTCGGTCCTGAAAAAACCAACAAACCAAACTGCTTTGAGATTCATTCTGGTGGCCACGAAATAATTAAAGCTTGTAAATTAGACTCTGAAGGCAAAGTAGTTGAAGGTAAGATAAACTTAAATATCTTAAATATCATATAGACTGTGAGTGATATCACTAATACAACACACATTGCATACACATCATGTTTGGTGTCGGTTATATCACATGTACATCATAAATAGCACATACCATCAACATTTTTCATCATTTAACGTCCACTTTTCCGTGACTGAGTCAAACGGAATTTGTTGAGCCAAATTTTCTAAGGCCAGATAGCCTTCCTGTCACCAACCATTACCTGTTTTCAAGCAAGGTAATATTTCTCATGGCCAGACATTTTCCCCACAGAAGACTGGAAACAAACAGCTTCACTTGTATGACAGTGATGCTTATTTTACAATTCTTGATTGGTGTGAAGACAAGGGGACATGCACACGCACACTTTTCAGTTTCCATCTACCAAGCCCACTCACAAGGCTTTGATCATCCTTTTGGGGTCAATAAATTAAGTACCAGTTACGCACTAGGGTCGATATAATTGACTTAATCCATCTGTCTGTCCTTGTTTGTCCCCTCTATGTTTAGCCCCTTGTGGGTAGTAAAGAAATAAGTATTTCGTCTGTCTTTGTTTTGAGTTCAAATTCCGCCGAGGTCAACTTTGCCATTAATCCTTTCGAGATCAATAAATTAAGTACCAGTTGTGAACTGGAGTCGATCTAATCAACTGGCCCCTTCCCCCAAAACTTCAGGCCTTGTGCCTTGAGTAGAAAAGAATATTCTACCAGTTCTTCTCAATGGTATGGAATATCTTGTACCATTTCAGCGTGCACCTGACCTCATCTCTGTCTCTTCTTTCGGCCACCCTGTCTTAGGGTCCTCGTTTTCAGCTAACAATGAAAGACTGCTGTACAAATTTGGGCATTTGTATGAGGTGTTGTCCCATCCATCTCAGCTGTGCTTTGGTAACCAATATGGTAAAATTAGAAATACCATTTACACAACCTATGACCGTGATGGGCAAACTGTGGCCCAGAAGACTTTCTGTATGGTACCTTCAAAGAAAAATTACTTTGAATTATTTTACTAGTATGTTCCACTTAATAATGAGCCATGTTTCATGTGGCTCACTTCTCAAAAAGGGTTGCTCGTGTCTGATCTATGATACTATAACTACCACATTCAACATGTAACTATTACCTTTGAACTGTATAACATAAATATCACAAAATGTATGCTATCAATTATGCCACACAGCATCTACACCTCAGATGTCCTGAATGCCTTCCTCATTTTCCTATGTATTTTTTTCCCCCCTACTTTAGGTAAACACACTGTGTATCGAATGTCAGCATCAAAAGCAGAAGATAAAGAAGAATGGATGACTGCTATCAAGTGAGTAAAATTTCTTTGTTTTACAATAGAGATAGGTTTGATGAGTCACTCAGGTAGTTGACTCATTGTAAGGCTGACTGCTTGCTCATGCATGGCCAAGCGCTTGCACAGATGTTTATTTATTTATATATATATAAAAGAGAGAGAGAGAGAGAGGCAGAAACAAGGAAAATGCCACTTGTATTTGAACACTATGCAAATATTCTTTTAAAAATCTTTTAATTTTTCCAAAATTTAATTGTTTTCCATACTTACAGTTGAAAAAGTCTCAATGACTGAAACTGGTACTGAAATGTTTTTTATAAAATTATTTTAGCATTTTCTACCTTGACTTTTTTTTCCATGTATATCAACTCGTGGGTTCCTTTTCAACCTTCTACACATGTGTATATATATCTATCTATATATATATATATATATATATATACACATACATACACATATATACACACACACATATACACATACACACACATATACACATAAAGGTCCTATATATATATATATATATATATATATTATATATATATATATATATATACACACACACACACACACACACACACACACACACACACACATAAAGGTACTTAGTGGTTAGGGTGTTGTACTCACAAGTGCGAGGTCATGGTTTCGATTCCCAGACCAGGCATTGCGTTGTGTTCTTGAGCAAAGTGCTTCATTTCACCATCTGACATGTGGCACATAGTGCCCCAGTACAGGTAATTTCGATTTGATGAAGGGAGTGAGCTTATGTGTTACAGGACATAAAATGACACAAACTTAAGGGCCTGCTTACATATTTTTCCATTCACTGAATTGCATTCAAGGCATTGTATTTTTTTTTTTCTTTTACCCTGAAGAGAGAGGGGAGGAATCTTCAATAAATCTTGATTCTTATTGATATTCTGTGACAAACTAAATTCTGTTTGCATTGTAAGATGGTCGATGGTGGGGAAGGAAGAGGAAGAACAGATGGCTCTGCCTCTTATCTCTACTACTTATCTCTCTTCACACTTCTGTGAACTTACCAAAACTTTTGGCATCAGTTATCTCAAATTATTTACAGATAACTAATTTCGTTTTCATGCCATTGAAGCAGCCTCTCTACATAATCATTTAACTTGCTAGAAGTAGAACTAAATTTTCCTCAAAAGTATACATCATTATCATTTGTTTTAACATCCACTTTTCTATGCTTACATGGGTTGGATGGAATTTTGTTATTGAGATAGATTTTCTATAGCCAAATGCCCTACTTGTTGCCAGCCCTCACCTGTTTCCAAGTAAGGTAATATTTCCCCATGACCAGACATGTTTCAGCAGAAAATATCAAACAAAGGGCACTACTGCTTGGATGACAGTGACAATCCTTCTCATCTATTACACGAGGTCAAGGCAAAGGGACAGCAACATACACACACACACACACATATGAAGGGCTTCTTTGAGTTTCCGTCTACCAAATCCACTCACAAGGTTTTGGTCAACCTGGAGCTATATTAGAAGACATTTACCCAAGAGGTCGTGCAGTGAGATTGAACCCAAGACCGTGTAGTTAGGAAGCCATGCCTACACCTGTACATCAAATGGTGGTGAGACATTTAACCCCGAGATACTCTTAATATGTCAGGATATTCATGGATGAAATGCTTTTGCTTATACTACAGCTTGATCAGATTTGGTCTCTATTTCATCACACCATTTCTGATATCAATAGACATACTAAATATGTAATGCTGGCACAATGAATATCCTAAACTTAGATCTGCTTCTTTCCTGGAGAATTGTTCGTGTGACAGTTGCTTGAAATATGTAACTATCTTGACAGACAAATGTTAGAACAACTTATTTTAAACCTTTAGCATTTATGCCAGCCATATCCAGCCCAAATATTCTACTTCTTTTACATAGATAATCTGTAGAGATAACCTTAACAAGTGATGTAAAGTATTGACTTATAAAGATGTTTAATGTACTTTGTAGTATATTATAGTTGCATAACAAAATACTGTGTCCCTACAGGTCATTAATATTTCCATACCACCTTCCAGAAATGCATTTAATATGTAAAATCGGTATATCCAATTGTTACACTGTTATATTTAGTGGCTATTTAAGCAATGGGTTGGACGGGTATTGATGGAGGAGCAAAAACTCTTGAAATATATACCCATTACTCATCTTCGATTTCACTGTTTATGTCAAGCATTTTGGATAACTCTCACACACACACACACACACACTCTCCCCCACTCTCTCTCTTTCTCTCCCTCTTTCTTCCCCTGCTCTCTCTCCCTCTCTCTGAAGTGTTGGTACAACAAACATTCAAAATATCTAGTATCCTAGTTCAGAAATTAAAACCTACAAAACTAATGGGTTTATTACTTTTTATTCTGGTTGAGAAGTTTCTGACTTCACCCTCTGCTCTTCTCTTTCCAGGACAAGCATCAGTGAGCATCCGTTCTATGACATGTTGGCCACCAGACGGAAAAATGCTGTCACCCATCCTTCGAAAAACACATAGCTTTTTGAGCACAGAGGAGGAAGCACGGTTTGAGAACTCAACACACTACACCCCCCCTTGCGTGTCAGTCAGTTCCATTATTCATCTACCGCATCAAATAAATCAAAAGAAAATTAATAAACTACTGTCATTGTTGGAACTGTTACGGACCGACCAACCACAGCTTTTACTTATCAAAACGATCCAGAGAAAGAAAGGAAGGAAAGAAAGAGAATGAATGAAAGGAAATAATCTTGTTTCTATGACTTTTAGTGTCTGACATCGACAGAAACAGAACACTCAATGAAAATGATGATAATGATGATAATACACCGTTTTTCTTTTTGTTTTTTTTTTAACTTTTTCTTCTTTTCTGTGCATTTGATATCTTGGAGAAGAAAGAGAAATTCAGGAAACGCAACTCAACTCTTTTCATACTTGTTATCTCCCCTTTTATTCAGTCAACAATTTTTTGTTTTTGTGTCTGAAAACACTTCACATTTCCCCATGCCAGTTTTGTCAAACTGTCTGAGAAAAGAAAAAAGTTTTTTTTTTTTTTTCTCTCCCATTCCTCTAATTTTTCCTTCTTTCTCTATTTTATTTATTTTTTTTTTAAACAAAATTATTGCATGAGTAACTTTTTTGTTATTATTATTAATAATATTAACCTGACTTTGTTTTGGCTGAGAAGAGAGTTGATGATGCACGGTGTGAACTGACTTGGGTCACTAGATTAGACTATGATGAAGGGAAAAAAAGGAGTCAGAATTCATGGACATATTTTTTTTAATTATATTTTACAATGAACAGAATTATTTTGCAACTCTTTATTATTATTACTACCCGTTTCCATATTTTAGTGTACTCAAACATTGGGTTAATATATATATATATATATATATATATATATATACACGTATGTAATATATATGTATATATATATGTGTATACTTACTCTAACCGCATATGCATACGCACACACATTCACTTGAATAGACAGTCTCTCTGTTGAATATATATATATGTATATACATATATTTACTTTGCAAGACCAAATTGCAGTTTGTTTGGGGGTCAAGCCAAATATAATGTTCAGTGACACAATGATTTGGTTAAAAATATAAATTTTAAAAAAGCCCAAACCCAAAAGCTTTTTAGAAATGTTGAGGGGAGAAAAAGTCACTTTTTTTAAAAAAAAAACAAAAACAAACAAAAAAAACTACTGATTCCATTTCTGGTTCTGAAAGCAAGTATGATCTTTATGATGGCTTGGTGGAGGCTGGATTGGTGTGGCGGCAACAACAACTGTCTGATCTTATTGTTTGTTCAGGCCATCCATCTGAAATGTTGGTGGTGGTGGTTGTAATATCTTCAGAAAAAAATTTTTTGTTTTCCACAATGTCCACTGTATTCTTTGGTTTATCTTGCATTCATTTCAATACTTTTGGTGCTAATTCTTGTTTCTTCCATCCTCCTACGTCACTTCGCTAAGGAAATTTAAACAAAAGCAAAAAATTCCATTGTTCTAGCTGCAGGCTTCATATTTTGGACAGTTAAAAGATTTAGATTTTTTTTTTCTTTATATTTTGTTGTCTTGCCTTGACAAGTTGGTTGTGTAGTTTTGTTTACATTGTCACATAGGTTGTGCTGTTTTGTTTCCACATTTCCACTGCTGTTTTGGTATAAGTCATTGAATGAACAAATTGTAATTTATATTTATTATATTCTCTTTGGTTTAAGTTGGGTCCATGTGTGTGTGTCTTTACTAACCAAAACAAAGCAAATGATATTATAAGCAAGAAATATAATTCCAATATATTATTATTATTATCATCATCATCAGGGTGGTGGGTTGACAGAACCGTTAGAGCTTCAAAACAAAATGTCCTTGCAGTATTCGTTCCACTTCTTTATATCCTGAGTTCAAATCCTACCAGGGCCAACTTCGCCTTTCGTCCCTTCAGGGTCAATAAAGGGAAGTATCATTCAAATACTGTAGGTTAATAGTATTGTCAGCCAACTCCTTCCCTTCAGAATTGCTGGCCTGGTGCCAAAATTAGAATCCATTATTATTATTATTAACCAAAGCCTGTGGCATCTGAAGTATTTGTCCCGTCATTTTCTAACCGAGCAGACAGCCATTGCAGTGATTGTTGTTGCCGGCAACCTTTATTTCATTGCAGTGTAATTCTGTTGCCTGCACTTTTTTTTCTTTCTACTGCTAATAAGTGAAGCCATTTTCTGCAGTGCTGGATGCTTTCCCAAGTTGTCTGAGAACTACTGCAATGCTAATCGCTTCGCATCAACCTTAATATAAATATTCCTTTAACGTTTTCATTTACATTGAAAACAACACTAAATTGTCCAACCTCTTCTTCCAAAATTTAACATTCCAAACGACAAAGCTTTTCCGTCAACTCACATGCTGTATACATTTAGTTAGAGAATCAGCGCTGGCACAAGTTGTTTTTGAATTAGTTTTCTAAAAAAGTAGGTTTCATTAGTATGAAATTTTCAAATTCATTTGCAAATTTTAATATATTAGAAATTATCATTCTTCAATTATTTTCTTCTTTCTCGTGACACAACTACCAAGGTATTGCCTTCATTTCTCCAAGAACTGCCATTAGTTTGAAGTAGTCTGATAGTCCTTGATCATTTTGTGGTCCTGTTTCTACTGAAATATACTGCCTGTTTTTATTGGCGGGTTGACAGAACCGCCAGAGCTTCAGAACAAAATGTCCTTACAGTATTCGTGCAGACACCCATTGCGGTGAGCGTTGTTGCCGGCAACCTTTGTTTCATTGCAGGGTAATTCTGCTGTCTGTAAGTGATTAAGGTGAAGAATTTAAAATAACTTTTTCATTATTTTGTTTTATTAACCTTTAGCATGCTGTAGATGCATCATGTTGCCATATAGATTTCCTCCCTTTAAAATGTGCTTGCAGATACAAGGGAGAAAACTCGTATGGTGACATGATACACCTAAGCATGTTGAAGGTGAAGCTGGTGTTTGGTAGTTTAACTTAATATTGAGGTTCTTAAATTAAGTTATGATGGGAGTTTATAATTTAAATATAGAACCTTTTAAAACAGGCAGTCTTTTTTTTTTTTCATCTAAGGACCAGTGGCACAGTTTCAATGTTACTACCAAAAGCGTTAAGAATATGAGACAGAGAAATATATTTTTTAAAAAAAGCGTTAATTGAATCAGAAAAGTTCTCTAGAAACAATCTATAATTTTCTAGGCCTCACAAAATGGAAGTAGAAAAGGCCCTCAATGACAGTCTTTTGGGGTTTTTTTAATATTATATTTATTTCTTTTCTGTTTTGTTCTACTTCTTTTTCGATTCGATGATTTGGGGATTCACTGCAAAGTTTTCATCGAACAATGACTTCCAATTTTCGTCTCCCAAATTTTTTTTTTGTTCTGGAATCAGTTTCTTATTTCTACTATTTACCTGGCTTCTGAACTGTGTGCCCCCTTTATTTTTTGTCTATTTTGTTCTTTTTGTATCTACATCCTCTCCTCACCCCCAACCCACCTACTACAAAATTTGCTTCAACTTTCAGCCTTGGTTTATCGGGTTTAGCTTTTAATTTTCTAAACTACATCTCATCATTTCAGTTCATTAATCTGCTAGTCAAACTATGTGCTTTAAGGTGTGCATGTGTGTTTGTATGTATATATTTAAAGTTTTAAGATTGTTTTTCATCACTATATTGGCAAGTTACTTTGCAGTCTCATTTGCTGAGGAGGTCAGAATAAAACTAGAACATGTTCCAGTAGAGTTGTATCCCTTATTGCATATTTCAGCTTTGAGCTCTTAATGTTTTGAAAATGTTAACACTAACCGATCTATTTAAGATTATATAAGACTGTTGGTTTTTGTTTTGTTTTTTTTTTACATATATATATATTAGCGGTTATAGTTGTTAGTATTTACATTGTTCTACATCTAACAACAAACTTGTCTTTCCGATGCTCTCATGGAGTGGAGTAGAGACTCTGCATATATGTATGTGTGTGTGTGTGAGAGAGAGAGAGAGAGTTGGGAAGCACTCCTTTAGTGCAGAGCTGTCGAGATACAAACTTCTTAAAAACCTGTCTAGTCATATCATCTAATGAACAGCAGAATGTTCAGTTATGGGCCGAGAGAATGTCTGTTATACATTCCACATGTATATTGAAAACCTGTCAACCAACCAACCAACCGACCGACCAACCAGCTTTGAGATTCTGTAAGGTTTTTTTCTTTTGTGTTTGTTTTTTGTTTGTTTTTTTTTAAGTGATTTAAGATGTTCAGAGTTGACTGATTTTCATATCTTTACTAATATATAAACACACCAAAAAAAAAAGAAAAAAAAGCACACACAAACACAAAACATGGAAACCATTCACCCACTTTCTCCCTCAACAAAGCATTAAATGCATCGAAACCAAATGTTTTTTTTTTTTTTCTCTTTTTTTTTGTGGGGGCAGGGTTCTTCCAAAAATTTTCTCAAATATCATTAATACATGATCTGTTAAATATTGATTATCAAAAATATAGCCATAATATCTCTGAAAAACTATTACTGCTGTTTCAAATGGGTGAACGGATGGATTTTCAATGTCTGCCTGTACAACTACCTAAGTATTGTTTTGTTTTGTGTTTTTGTAAATTGTAAAATACACAGGTGACTAGTGAAAAGCCGTGTGTCATGTAGCCCCAGGGTTAACGCTGTTAGAGCAAACCTCTGTGTGTGCGTGTGTATGTATGTATGTATGTATGTATGTACATATAAATGTGGGTGTGATAGATATAGTCTAGACAACTCTTGCAGTGAGTTGGGGATAAAGTAACACCTGTGAATTTGGTTTTCGTTTTTTTCATTATTTCCTGCTATTTTATTGGGTTTTTATTTTTTTAATTTCATGGGAAAAAAGAAAAAGTTTTGTTGTGTATTTTTTTTTTTCTGAATTTTTGAAATGTATAATTTCATATTTTGGGTTAGTTAGTTAAGTATTTTTAAGATGTAACTACACTTTTCTCCGTGAAAAGGCAGAATTAGAAACCGTTAGAACTTTATATTCAAATCGGCTACAAATGGTAAGATTACTTTTACTGTTTCAGGCTTTGAAAACTTTCCAGAGATTTTATTGTTTTGTATTAAAATTTCAAAACCAAATGTTGGGTGCTGGTCACCACCTTTTGAAAATATCCTAATTTAAACTTTGCCGTGTTCATTTAGACTTTATATATATTGTTAATATTAACTGAGATTACCTATGTTAGTTTTAAGTCAAAGATAAATGGCTTGAGTGCATCAGGTATCATAGTGTAAACATATGGGCTCTAAGTTCAAACCTAACACAGCTGTTTCGTGTACTTCTCATTCGAGACACTTAACAGCATATTACCTCATCAGTTCCGATAGCTGTCACCTCCCTCCCTTCCAGGAGCAGTGGGGGACAAGTTCAAGTTTGCCTGTAGGTAATGAAGGGACCTGTCCAAGGCTGCGATATGGTTGGTCCACATTGCTTCATAAGGAGCACAGAGGCAGTTTCCCTAACATATATATTCCTCTCTGGACAGGGCATTGATCCGTTACAGGATTAATAGTTTTTACTGGCCGAGAGTGGACTGGAGCAACATGAAATGAAGTGTTTTGCTCAAGAACACGACACAACGCCTGGTCCAAGAATCAAAACCACAATTTTACAATCATGAGTCCAACACCCTAACCACTAAGCCATGCACCTCCACATGTACAGGAGTGTTCTGTCGAAACCAGCGCAAAGTACTAGCTGGCCCTACTGCTTGATGAGATTCATGAAATGATAGAATTGACAGACGTGTGTTTATCTGTGGGAGAAGCGGAGAGAGAGGTTAAGAGGTGAGATTCCTCAGTGAATACAATCACCACAGATAAAGAAGAGTCTGGTCATGTCATGATGGTATTTCTATTATTTCATATTTGGCAACACACAGACACAACATGAAATAGGATTATTAAGGATTCTCAACAATTTTAATTGAACTGTTTCAAGTCGACGAAAGGAAATAGATTATTTGGTGACTTAGGAAGTGTTGTTTGAAACGAAGACTATCATTTTTTTTTTTTTCTCTCTGTAAATATATGTGGATGTATGCCTGCGTGTGTGCATGCGTGTATGTGTATACATACATTTATTTGAGGCCATCATTTCAAGCCTGGAAGTTTCCTATTTGCTTTATTCTTAGTGACACGGGAACCTGAGCTAGCTGCAGAAGAAAGCTTGGCTTCGAATAAACAAACCAACACTATTATATGTAAGGACTGCTATTAGTCTATTTGTAAATCACAATACCTATGTATTATTTGTATGCATGTGTATATATGAATGTATATATAATATGAATGTATAACTTCATCATATCCTCAAAGCAAAATATATATATATATATATATGTTTTTATGTATATATATATATTTGTGTCTGTGTAATATGACTGTATATCCACCCCTTTCATAGTATCGTCAATACAACTAACTACATCACCACTTGCTAAGCCACTGCATATATATATATGTGTATATATATATATATATATATATGTAATCTCTGTTGTAGATGGACGACAGAGAAGTTGACCAAATCTCTGTCAGGAAGCAATAAAATGGAAAGATGAAATAAAGTAATCCATTTAATAGAAATGCTGTTGTTGTTGTTGTCTTTTGCACACACACACACACACATTCACACATTCCATTATTGTTTTAACATCCATTTTTCCATACTTGTATGGGTCAGATGGAATTTTGTTAAAGCAGACTTTCCCCATACATACATACACATATACACTCACACGTACATACATACACATAAATACATACACACACACACATTACATACACATTACATATACATACCTATACACACACACACATACATACAAATATATGCATGCATACATACACATACCTACATGCACATACATATGCATACACATACATACATGCATATACGTATGCATGCATACACATACATACATACACACATACACGAAAATATACATATACATACATACATGAACACATATACATACCTACATACATAAATAAATACACACACATACCTATATACACACATACATATGTATACACATACACACACATACATGCACACACATACACTTACGTATATACATACACATATACATATGCATACACATACATGCATACACACACACATACATACACATGCACACACATACATACATATACATTTACGTATATACATACACATATACATACATAAACACACATATGCATACACATACATGCATACACACACACGTACATACATACGCATACACACACGTATACACATACATACATACACACACACATATACACATACATACATACACACACACATACGTATACATACACATACATACATACACTAGCAGTACCACCCGGCGTTGCTGGGGTTTGTAAGGGAAATAACTATATAAGCATTTTTAGAGAGTTACTTCCCTTATATGACCTGAGCAAAAATCATTAAAAATGCAGAAAAATGATGGTAAATTTTTTTTTAAATCGTAGACACGCGCTAATACCCAGAAGCGCTCGATATGAATGACGACTATAAGATACCCGCTTGTGGTTAAACTGCACCGCAAAATGTGGGAGTAATTAAGAATCTAAATCGGAGGAGACAGAGTCTCACACACACAACTTCAATTTTATATATAAAGATATACATACACACACACACATATACATGCATACGCATACATACATACATACGTACACATACATACATCATACACATACATACATATACACACACATACACACAAATACATACATGCATACACATACACATGCATACACATACACACGCACACACACGCACACACACACAAACATACATATACATACATACACATACATACATACACTAGCAGTACCACCCGGCGTTGCTGGGGTTTGTAAGGGAAATAACTATATAAGCATTTTTAGAGAGTTACTTCCCTTATATGACCTGAGCAAAAATCATTAAAAATGCGGAAAAATGATGGTAAATTTTTTTTTAAATCGTAGACACGCGCTAATATCCAGAAGCGCTCGATATGAATGACGACTATAAGATACCCGCTTTTGGTTAAACTGCACCGTAAAATGTTGGAGTAGTTAGGAATCTAAATCGGAGGAGACAGAGTCTCACATACACATGCAAGACAGGCTTCTGATTCCGTCTACCAAACTCACTCACAAGGGTGGCCAGCTTAGAGCTATAATCGAAGACTTGTCCCAAGCAAACATACAGTGGGACAACCCAGAGCCGTGTGGATGGGAAACAAACTTCTTACCACACCGCCATGTCTGTGCCTATACATACATTTACACACACAATGTGACTCTGCTGTCAGTTTTGAAGCTTGAATGAGCAACCACTCATTCAAATATTTAATGCTTGCATCTACAGACAGACATCAAACCAGCTTTACATTTACAAAGGAAACCAAAGTCCTCACACAATTACAGTTTGATTGATCAGCCAAGTGATACACGCTGAAAGGACTGAAGTGCAATAGCTAATCAGAGATCGTCTTTCAGGAGCTGTATCTCAATATCAAAAAAAAAATTACTATTTTTGGTTACACATATCTAAACACAGTATCTCAAAAGGGTCAAGACATTAGAAATATTAAAATCAAATGTAGAATTAGAAAAACTATTACTGAATCTAATGTGATACACAAATGTTAAATTTTTTTGGAGGTAGGTGAACATACATCAAAAAGTTTGCTTATACAATTAGCAGTTCCATGAGCATAAGACACAGTGGTTAAGAGCATAGGCTACTAACCCAAAGATACTGAGTTCAATTCCAGGCAGTGACCTGAATAATAATAATAATATTGAAAAATACCTTAGTAGTGAGAACCCAGGTTCGAAATTTCTCCAAGACACCTGATGAAGGCTGGAGGGTACATCAGCTGAAACGATGTGTTAGCAACAAACAAGATGAGGATAATTATCCGTCAAATATAAATGATGTACAACTGGCAGTCGTAAGATATGTCAACTGTGGTTTAAACTGCCATCTTTTCTTCCATGGAGAAGAGTTGCAATATTTAGTACATTTTCTGCATTGTAGTATAAATAAAAAGTGACAATTGGGTATATTTAATCTACACTGGCCCCTATGCCAGTGGCACGTAAAAAGCACCCACTACACTCATGGAGTGGTTGGTGTTAGGAAGGGCATCCAGCTGTAGAAACTCTGCCAGATCAGACTGGTTCCTGGTGCAGCCTCCTGGCTTCCCAGACCCTGGTCTAACCGTCCAACCCATGCTAGCATGGAAAATGGACGTTAAATGTTGATGATGAATTAGCAAACAGGAAAATGCTGATTCCATTCATCTGCATAAGGATCATAAAGATGATGTGCAGTTGCTAATGTCAGCTTCCTTATAAATATTCAGGAAACAGTGCAACCGGAGTAAATTTCAGTTTTCCATTTGCTATTATTTTTTACTGGTTTGCAGTCATTGGACTACAGCCATGCCAGCCGGGCACTGCCTTGAAAATAAAATAATAAATGTTCCTTCTCGAGCCATGCAAGGCTCTTAAGAGCCGGTTTCCCGGTTTCAGTGGTGTAGAAATTCCCCACCTGAACAGGACGCCAGTCCGTCGCAGGATTACTCATTTTTGCCAGCTGAGTGAACTGGAGCAACGTGAAGTGAAGTGTTTTGCTCAAGAACACAACGCATCGCCCGGTCCAGGAATCGAAACCACAAACATACGATCATGAGTTCAACACCCTAACCACTAAGCCATGCGCCTCCACACTGCTTTGGAAGGTTTTGTATCTCTATGTTTGGATAGATGATTTTACAAAGCGAAGGTAAAGTAATGTCTTCACACAACGTACTTCTACTGCTACTGTGTAATGATAGACATTAACACACCTGTGTGTAAATGTCTGTCACCACAACGAAAGGTTTAAGTCGAACCTTTCAAGAGGGTTGCTAGGAACCCAACAGGTTTCTAGCAACCCTCTTCACTTGACAAACCTGATGGGGATACCAGTTTAGCATCAACCTATGTGATGCAATGAATTCATGTTGCAGTACTGAAGGGACCTAACAACACTATCATCATCATCATTTAACTAACGACCATTGTCCATGCTGGCATGGGTTGGACGGTTTGACCAGAGCTGGCAAGCTGGGGATCTGCACCAGCCTCCAGTCTGATTTGGTTTGGTTTTTCTGGCTGGATGCCCTTCCTAAAGCCAACCAGTTAAAGAGTGTGCTGGGGGTTTGTGTGGCACTGCATGAGTGCTTTTACCTCATGCCAAACTGGCACTTTTATATGGGACTGCCACGATTGCTTTGCACCTGGAACAAGTATTGTTCCAGGTGTATATATATATAAGAATAAATGTTTTTATATATAAAGAACGTGAAATACAGGAAGGGACGAACACGGAACACAGACAAATCATTCGAAGCCTTCGAAATCTAATGCTTACAGCTTAGTTTTTTTCTTGGGGCTGGCCGAGTTGGAGCAAATATCAGAATTGAACAGCCGAAATTTGCTATGATGATTCGGTGTCTGACTGAAGATTGAAGGCTTCGAATGATTTGTCTGTGTTCCATGTTCGTCCCTTCCTGTATTTCACGTTCTTTATATATAAAAACATTTATTCTTATATTATTGCGGATTACGTGCACCCCCCCGTTTGTATATATATATATATATATACACACACACACATATACACACCATATTTTCGGCCATACAAGTATTGTAATCGTTTAAACATCATCACTAGGTTTCCAAATCCTGCTACACTTCACATGGAATTTTTAGTCCTCCAATGTCATCTTGGTATATCTGGCTGTAAATTTTAGTCGGAAAAACTTGTATGCTGGAAAATATGGTGTATGTATGAGCCTATATTTCATCATTATCTATATCATTATCAACAACATCATTTAATGTCTGCCTTCCATGCTGGCATGAGTTGAACTGTTTGACAGAAGTCTGGCCAGGCAGAAGACTGCACCAGACTTTGTGCGTTTTGGCACAATTTTTACAGCTGGATGCCATTCCTAACACCAACTACCCGGCAGAGTGGACCGAGTGGTTTTTACATGGCACCAGCACACACACACACAGACTCTTTTACTTGTTTTAGTCATTTGACTGTGGCCATGCTGGAGCACCACCTTTAGTCGAGCAAATCGACCCCAGGACTTATTCTTTGTAAGCCTAGTATTTATTCAATCACTCTCTTTAGCCAAACTGCTAGGTTACGGGGATGTAAACACACCACCATCGGTTGTCAAGCGATGTTGAAGGGACAAACACAGACACACAAACATACATACATATATATATATATATATATATATATACAATGGGCTTCTTTCAGTTTCTGTCTACCAAATCCACTCACAAGGCTTTGGTTGGCCTGAGTAGAAGACACTTGCCCAAGGCGCCACGCGGTGGGACTGAACCTGGAACTATGTGGTTCGTAAGCAAGCTACTTACCACACAGCCACTCCTACGCCTATGTATGTATGTATATATGTGTATATATATGTGTGTGTATATATATATATATATATATATATATATATATATATATTGTATACAAGCCCTCTTTTCCCCTGTTCTAAAAAAATAAACCAGATCACTAAGAAGATTACGTGTTGCTATTTGAAACAAAAAATTTAGATCATAGAAGGAATAAAAACACACTAAAAAGCTTGACATATATTGATTTCAAATTTTGGAACAAGTGCAACATTTTTGGGGAGTGGAGGTAAGTCAATTACATTAACCCCAGTGCTCAATTGGGGCTTATTTCATCAACCCTGAAAGGATGAAAGGTAAGTCGACCTTGGCAGAATTTGAACTCAGAACATAAAGACAGATGAAACACACCTAAGCATTTTGCCCAGTATGCTAACAACTCGGCCAGCTCGCTGCTCTTAATGCTTGATATATTACCAGCATGCTTATAACCTCGAAGGTTACCCACATGCAGCGCAAGAGCAAGAAATCCCAATCAAGTACCTTCTTCACAAAAAGAAAGAAATCAGCTGACTACAACAAATGATGGTTATGCAAGGTCGGAGCACTGCATCCGTCATAACTTCCATGCTTCCTGAGATTCGCCAACACTACACCTGATTTTCTCCCCTCCATACACACACAAGCATGTATCTGTCTCGTACACTGTTCACTTTCCAGACATTTGTACATTACTGCATATGCTTTATACACACTTTTGACAAGTTGTGGTGCACCTGAACACTGTATACAATAATTTCATTATTATTATTATTTTATGAAAACCTGGCAAGATTCATTACTTCATTGACAAATGTGAAAGAGACTGACCACTGAATGTTAGCTTTTCATAAAGCATGCTGTTTTAGTGCTATGTGGGAGGGAAGTCAAGAAAGAAAGAAAATATGGTAACCACAATATAAGAACATATAATGAAAGTAGTTGCTCAGATGATGTCTATGCAATAAATGGAGATGATGTGGGTGGGTGGGGTGAGCGTACTGTACAGTGACAGAGATGGAGGTCAGAGGTATATAGGAGAGAGAGCTGTAGTAAGAGATAAAGGTGGAAAGGATGAAATAAAAAAAATTATTTGTATGAATGAGAACAGCTATACAAAGAAATGCTGACTGCTAAATGTAGTTGGAACTTATGGAAGGTGGAGACCTATACTAACACAGGACGAAGTGGTGAAGGCTTATCTCAAGATGTTGAGCTTCACAGAGGACCGAGATGATTGGCAATTTACAGTATTCAAGAAAACCTATCCTAAAAACCTATGGTCTACAACAGTGGTTTGCATATGGAGGTCCATATAAAATTTTTTAGGGTCCACATAAGCATAGTAGTAAATAAATCAGGGGGTCCATAGTTGTATTTTAAGGGCCATGAAGAAATTTCTGCTTCAGATGTATTTATGGCAAGAAACAACTAAAGTTCTTCCTCTAATGCTTAACATAGTTCGACATATTTCCAGCCACTGAAACACGTTCCATCGGAGTGTGATATTGCAAACCTACACAAGTGAATGTATGAAAAACAAAATAGGAATTTTGAAAGAAATATCTATAAAACTAGAATTTAAACATCTGATTCACTACAAGAGGATGGGGGTGTCCATCCGAACGAAATACAATAACCCCTTGACTATCGAGGGTGTTATGCTCCAAAACCTTCCAGGTGAAAATCCATGAAATAGAAACAGTACTGTATAATATTTTACTATTTTTATAATTTATATATATTTTTGGCGATCTTTCAATACTAGTGACATAACTGTCACTTATAAACCACGTGGGTTTATTTACATTTCTGAAGATATATATATGTACATACATACACTGCGTGACATCGTGAGCAGGGGTCACTGGGTTGACATTTATCTTGTGAGTGTACCTTTAAAACAAAAGGTTACAGTGCGCAGTGTATGTATGTACATATATCTTCAGAAATGTAAATAAACCCACTTGGTTTATAAGTGAGTTATATCACTAGTATCGAAAGATCGCCATATTTTTTTATAAATGCAAAACAACACCTCAGAGGAACAGACGCAAGCTTACATAATAAACCGTGGTCGGTGAACCACAATATGGCAAGGGATTACTGCAGTAATTGTGTGTTTGAGCCTTCTTCCTTTTGTGATAAGAGGTTACCTTATTCTGATACCATGTTATATTATACTATAACAACCGGTGCGATTGTGTGGTAAGAAGGCGGCGAGCTGGCAGAAACGTTTACCGCTGGCGAAATGCTTAGCGGTATTTCGTCTGCCGCTACGTTCTGAGTTCAAATTCCGTCGAGGTCGACTTTGCCTTTCATCCTTTCGGATGATTAGTTAAGTAAAAGTAACAAGCTTACAACTGAAGGGAAGTAACTCCGTCCATTACAGTGATAGATATAGAAGCTCCTTTAGTTCACACACACAAAAAATATATATATATATATATTTCTTTTATTCTTTTACTTGTTTCAGTCATTTGACTGTGGTCTTGCTAAAGCACCGCCTTCAGTCGAGCAAATCGACCCCAGGACTTATTCTATCGGGTTCTTTTGCCGAACCGCTAAGTTACGGGGACGTAAACACACTAGCATCGGTTGTCAAGCGATGTTGGGGGGACAAACACAGAAACACAAGCAAATACACACACATACATATATACGACGGGCTTCTTTCAGTTTCCGTCTACCAAATCCACTCACAAGGCTTTGGTCTGCCCGAGGCTATCGAAGACACTTAGCCAAGGTGTCACGCAGTGGGACTGAACCCAGAACCATGTGGTTGGTAAGCAAGTTACTTACTACATAGCGACTCCTGATAAAATCTTTATAAGAAATTATCAAGTAGTTAGCGTGAAGAACCTCATAAGGGAAATAATTAGTAATTATTTCCCTTAAATATATTTATATATATTAAGGGCATTACTATACATAAATGCCTCACGCTAGGAGGGACTCTTAAATTCAAAACTACCATAATAAACGCATTTTGTACCGAACACGAGGGAATGCAACTCTCGAAGCGAGCCTTTTAAAAACATATATATATATAATTGTTTGCCTCTCCCTGTGATCATATATATATAGAGAGAGAGTCAAGACTATTGAAAATGTTACAAGGCGCAACGAAAATTTTAGAAAATAAAAATAAGAAATAAGTGGAAATTTTACCGGTGAGTGTGTTAAATAAGGCACTAAAAGAGAATGACTCTCCCCAGACACAACAGAATATGCTTCAACTCACGAACTCATATAAAGAATCTTGCAAACCAAATCCAAAAACGAAATATATATATGCTACACAAGACGCTGTAATGTTATTTGAAGATGAATTAGCTGATATTTCTCAAAGACTGTGCTACAAAATTGCAGTCTACCTTTGTGGCTTATACATGTATACATATATGACACAAGGTACGATTTAAGGAAGATTCTTGTGATATATCTAGTAGTTGAGTATATCTGTGTGTACTTAAAAAAAGGGGGAGACGGAAGTATTTGTAACACGTCTAGCTACTGTCTTGTGTACTTAAATTTGGATCAATCTTACATATAGGTCTATACATGAGGAAGGAGTATGATTTGAAGGCATGTTGTTCTTTATTTGTCTAACGCATGCGTATCTACATGAAATTATAGGTTGTGATTTTGAGGGATGAAGATGACTCTAGCTCCCCACCAGTCATTAGGTGTTTGGATGTGCCCCTATGTTCCACCTCTACCCAAGCTTCTAATTACGACGAAAGGTTGAAAAAGATTGAAAAATATAGTGAATGCAAGGTTCTAAAGAAGCGTTTCCGATATTGTGACGCCATAATTGAAAATGAAGGAAAATTTGAAATTCATTAAACTAATTAAATGATTCTTAAATAAATTTCACAGAGATGAATGCGTATGCATGGACACAAATATATATATATACATGTTGTGTGTATGTGTTGCATACACACATTCATACACGATAAAACAAAATCCAAAGAGATTGTTGTTTGGACTGCGTTGTATTACTGGCGGAGGTCTGGAATAGCACGACCACATAAATTGAATTTTCTCGGTTTCTTGAGGATTTTTCTTTAGATATGGCAGACACCCATAAAATTATTAACCGTCTTACAAACAATAACTCTGAGCACCTTTTCAAACTCCACCTGTCTAACACCCGTGGACATATTTACCAAGTCAGAAAACAGCACAGCTCCCATGACTTTCGGAAACATTTTTTTCACGCTAAGAGTTGCTGAAGCATGGAACAAACTGCCGGCATCAGTTGTTATCTGTCGGAGCACTGCATCCTTCAAAACTTCCATGCTTTCTGAGATTCGCCAACACTACACCTGATTTTCACCCCTCTATTCACACACAAGCATGTATTTGACTCATACACTGCTCGCTTTCCAGACATTTGTACATTACTGCATATACTCTATACGCACTGTTTGACAAGTTGTGGTGCACCTGAGCACTGTATACAATATTATTATTATTATTATATTTGGGCGGGCCAGTTATGTGAGCGTGCTATTCCAGTCCTCCGCCGTATTACTTAGAAATAGCGACAAAAAATAGATGACGGTGAACTTACCGTGTGGGGTAGAAAATCCTACGTGTCCTCTCTATAATTTCTCTCTAGTCAACTTTTCCTTCAAGAAGGTTTCTATTCGAAGCCGGCTCTCGTATAATAGGTAATATACAGTGGATATACTTATACAGTATTATAAATTTAGCTTCATAATTCCCAAGTCATGTTAGCAAACAGTTTCGTATCAAAAAGCTTTTGAAGTGTGGAAGGGTGACTTTAACAGGTGGCAGAAATGGCTTGGTCTCTTTTGTATTGGGAGGTCTGAAAACACGACACCTGGTGTACAAGTCTCAGAGATGTAAAAAAAAAAAATGGGAAACGAAACCCAAGAATAAAATACAGCAATAAATAAATAATATTAAGGTTACCCACATGCGTTTTTCAACCATGATATTAATAACGTTTGCATTATTGAACTACTAGTTCCATAATTTGAATGCAAGACTATTTAGAGTTATGTCCCTTACATTCGTCTTTTTTAAATTTGTGTCCTGCATGTCAGAATTCAGGTGGCAGCAGTCTACCTGGACGTGATTGTGGAAGGGAGAGGGGGAAACGGTGAAGGAGAAAGAGATAGTGAGATGGGTGGAGAGAGGGGAGAAGGTTCTGTTTTAAATAAAGATGTGTGATTGAATGTATAAAATAATAATAATAATAATAAAACATTGTGTACAGTGCTCAGGTGCACTACAACTCATCTAAACTGTATATATAATCAGGTGTAGTTTCGGCGGATTTCGGAAAGCATGAGGGCCTTAAAGGATGCAGTGTCGTGGCAGTCAACAACTGATGCAGGCAGTTTATTCCAACAAAGAGGTACCCAAAAGAAACCGGAATTTTGCAATATGTTGTTCACTTAATTTTACGTGTTTACATTTTTACCGCTTTCGAAGTATTCTCCATTTGAAGCAATGCATCGGTCCAGACGCGTTTTCCACTGTCGGAAGCAGTCCTGGAACTCTTGCGAAGTGACGCCTTTTAACACTTCCGTCGTCTTTTTTTTCACCTTTTTCACATCTGCAAAAAGTTTTCTTTTAAGGACTTCTTTTCATTCGGGGTAACAAAAAAAAAAAAAAAAAGAAAAGTCTCGGGGAGCAAGATCAACTTCCAGCTGTTCTTTCAGTTCGCAACACGCATTCAGTCATGACTGCTTTCGATCTTCCGTGAGTAAATGAAGCCCAAATCTTGCTGTACCTCTTTTCATTCGGAATTACTCGCTCAAAATTCGTTGGCAGGAGCTTCAGGACACACCATTCATATCAACAAGTTCGTCAATTGTTCGCGTCTCACAGCCAAATCTTCAGTGATAATAGACTGAACTGAACCGTAACTAATCTGCACATCCTCTGAAAACTCACGGATGCTGATTCGGCGATTTCCCCTCACAATTGCACGCACATCTGTGATCTTTTTTCTCAATTCTGCTGGTTGGGGGTCTCCCAGAACGTTTGTCAATATCAACATTTTTTAGGCCCTCTTGGAAACGTCTGAATCACTCATACACTTGTGTGCAGCTCATACACTCCTCTCCATACACTTTCTACAACTTTACGAAGGCCTCTGGGCAGATATTGCCATGACAACTTCCTCTGTCATGGTCAATGCAATAATCACACGCTACACACCTTCCTTCTAAGCACTGCTGTAAACAGCTGAAGCGAGCTAGAACGTTAAAACTTAGTGAGTATGCACAACAGAGTTCAAGGCCAATCTGTACCAAGCAGCTTCTCTCTGCATGCTTTAGCTTTATCACTATGGCAACAATCCGGATACCTATTGGTCAGACCTCACATATATCATGACAGACTTAGTTTCTCTCCACCAAATCTACTCATAGGCCTTTGGTTGGTCCAGGGTTATAGTAGAAGACACTTGCCCAAGGCACTATACAGTGGACTGAACCTGAACCACATGGTTAGATATGAAAGAGAAATTTCTTTTTATAACAACAAGACTTCAAATGGAGCAAATATCATTTCGAGTTATGTCTTTTTCAACTTTAGGTAATTTTTTTTAAAGAAATTAATGGAAAAATAAACCTCAACTTCAGTCAATTTATCCACCTTTACATTGATTTCTATGAATATATTTAAAAGCATAAAAAAAATTTTAAAAAGAAACACCTAAAAATTAATACTGAAGTTGAAATTAAATATAATACATTGGAAAAAAAAGTATGTATAAGGCTGTGTGGTAAGAAGCTTGCTTCCCAACCTCATGGTTCCAGGTTCAGTCCCACTGCGGGATACCTTGGGCAAGTGTCTTCTACTATAGCCTTGGACTAACCAAAGCATTAAGAGTAGATTTCATAGATGGAAACTGAAAGAAGCCGATTGTGTATATATATATACATATGTATGTGTCTGTGTGTGTGTGTGTGTGTGTGTGTGTTTGTATGTGTGTGTCTTTGTGTTTTCCCCCCACCCCCATCATCACTTGACAACCAGTGTTGGTGTGCTTATGTCCCCATAACTTAGCAGTTCGGCAAAGAGTACTGAGCTTAAAAACTAAGTCCTGGAGTCGAATTTTGTTCAGCAAAAACACTTCAAGGTGATGCTCCAGCATGGCTGTGGTCAAATGACTGAAACCAATAAAAGAAAACTGCTTATTAAAACAGATATGAAACGACTTTCGAGTGTTTGGGGTGTTGGGCCTCACAAAGGCAATGACAAATGACTGAGACCCTTGGCATTATGCCGTGCTTGAGAAGAAGACCCATCAAGCCAGTAAAATCACAGTCATGGCAGATTCTGGTGTCACACAAATGGCTACTAACCCCAAGATTCTGAGTTCAATTCCAGGCAGTAACCTGAATCATCATTTGTGTGACACCGTGGTCGAGACAATGGAATTTACTATGCTACGCCAGACTTCACGGACCATCATAGCATTACGGAGGTCCTATTGCTGAATGCCTGTATCCCTGGCGATTACATCAGGGTAAGAGAGTATGTGCCCTCTGGTATCGCGAGTAGATGGCTTCCAGAGGAGAAGAGTAGAAATTGCCTCGTTTTCAGCTCTACAACAATGTCCAGCAAACTGGACTCTCCTACAAATGGCACCTGTTCCAGTGGCACATAAAAGTGCCCATTCTTTGTTCATGTTTTTGCTGCAGGTGTTGACTTGCATCAGTTTAAGCTGAACAGTAAATGGAATCAATTTCACCAGTCTTGGAGGCTCTGCAAAGACCATGGCTCCTTCCTTCCTTCCACCACCATGCTGTCAACGCTGCCATCATCATTCTGATGACCATTTTTCCATGCTTGCATGTGTCAAAGTTTATTGAGGCAGATATTCTATGGCCAGATGCCCTTCCTGTTGCCAACCCTCACCTGTTTCCAAGAAAGGTAATATTACCCCATGGCCAGAGATGCTTTGCATAGAATATTAAAATGAGTGACACTGCTTGTATGACAATGACAACCATTTTACAACTATCACGTGATAGTAATACAAGGCAACACACACATGCATACGTATATCTCTCTATTCAATATATATATACATATATATATACAGGTTGTCAACTTACGCATAGGCATAGGAGTGACTGTGTGGTAAGTAGCTTGCTTACCAACCACATGGTTCCGGGTTCAGTCCCGCTGCATGGCACCTTGGGCAAGTGTCTTCTACTATAGCCTCGGCCCGACCATAGCTTTGTGAGTGGATTTGGTAGACGGAAACTGAAAGAAGCCCGTCGTATACATGTATACATATATATGTATGTGTCTGTGTTTGCCCCCCCAACATCGCTTGACAACCAAAAGAGAATGATAGAATAAGTACTTTGGATAACCATAGTGGCGGATTGATAACCAAACCTAGGGGAAGTGTTTATTAACTAACATCACCCATAGACAGGTTAATTTCTAAGAGATTAAACCCATTAGATTTCAACTGAACTGTGTATTATTGCTGCCGGAAGCTGGTGCGCCAATCGTCATAAAGTCAATCGGTCATAAGTTGAGGATGACTTGTATATAAGACAGGCTTCTTTCAGTTTTCCTCTACTAAAAACTACTCACAAGGCTTTGGTTGTTCCAGGACTATAGTATAAGACACTTGACCAAGCTGCCATGCAGAAGGACTGAACCCAGAAACATGTAATTGGGAAGTAAACATCTTACCACACAATCACAAAAATAAATGCAAATGTTTCACCTGACTTTCAGGTGCATTTAATAGAGTCCACTCTGTTGCAAGTATTTCTGTCAAATCTCTAGACTCAGAATAACTTTCTTTCGTCCATCCAATACTCACAGAGGCTCTGGGAAACTATTAAAGTTGCTGATCCGCACCCACTGAATAAGTAGTTAAAAACAAAACAGGAAAAAAAAAAGGAAAAACAACAGCATCATAAGCTATAAAAAAGCATTTTATTTTAGGAAAAAAAAACTTTAAAAATAAAGGCAATATTAACAAGTCAACGGCTTATGGCGTCTCTCTCAAACCTCCATGGGAAAATCAATCATTGAAAATACTCCAATAAACAAGGACGTTCAATCAACTGGGGAAGCACAGACCTCCACTAGGAAGCAAAATCTGAAAGCTTTTGTCTTTTAATTTAGTTCAGACTGTTGGAGGAATCTAAAAGGATGAACTGTGGCCCGGGATCTGGAGCTTACACATTATAATGCATAGTTTATGCACACACATACACACACACACACACACACACACTGCATCAAATACAGTATGAATTGGAGGAATCTAAAACAATGAACCGTAGCCCAGAATCGGGAGCCTGCACATTATAATGCGTTGTTTATACACACACACACACACACTGCATCAAATATCAATACAGTATGAATTGCTGAATCAATGATGATTCTCCTGGAGAACTCTCTTGGACTGGCAGTGTGGAGGAAGAACGATATCCTTTGGTTAGATATAACAGTTGTTGGTTTTGATGTCAGGCAAATCACTTCAGCAAAAAAAAAAAATTCTCCAAAACCACTTATATACAAAATCAGGTTTTCATTTCTCTTTGTTTTCCGTATCAAAAGCACCGTGTTTTCCATAACCTTCAACAAATTTCTGGGCACCTATCAACAATAGATAAACAAATCAATCAATCAATTAATGAACTAATTTACAAAATACATTATTTACTTTTGACAAATATTTGTCCTCATCTTGTTTGTTGTCAACACAAAGTTTCGGCTGGTATACCCTCCAGCCTTCATCAGGTGTCTTGGGGAAATTTCAAACCTGGGTTCTCATTCCTAAGTTATGCCCACGGGCATATGGCATAGTGGTTAAGCACGCAGGCTACTAACCCCAAGATTCCGAGTTCAATTCCAGGCAGTGACCTGAATCATCATCATTGTTTAACATCCACTTTCCATGCTAGTATGGGTTGGACGATTTGACTGAGGACTTGCACCCAGATAGCTCCAATCTGATCTGGCAGAGTTTCTACAGCTGGATGCCCTTCCTAACGCCAACCACTCTAAGAGCGTGGTAGGTGCTTTTACGTGCCGCCGGCATGAGAGCCAGTAAAGCGGTACTGGCAACAGCCATGCTCAAATGTTGTTTTTTATGTGCCACCTGCACAGGAGCCAGTCCAGTGGCAATGGCAACGACCTCGCTCGAATGCTTTTCATGTGCCACTGGCACAAGTGCTAGTAAGGTGACATTGGTAGTCTCGTAATGTTATCTGCCACATGTATGCAAGCCCGATCAGGGGATGCACTTCAACTCTTGGTGGTTAAAAGATGTTGCAGAAGAGATATGATGTGATATTCAAAAGCAGTCTGGATTGATGTTAAGATTATGTCTCCTTGCATTCTTTTTAGATAGATGCAGTTTACATCACTGTTGATGTGAAAATTAATTTATGCTGGTCAGTATCTTCCAGGTTTTCACATCAATGGCTTCGATCTCATCAAGCATCCAATCAAGTGGCCCAAATGGTGAGTACTAAGATGCATTGTAGGCCACTGTTTTATTGAATGAAGAGAGTTCCAAGGTCCATATTTTTCTAATCCAGCTGTTATATTCTTTAGTGACAGGGTCCTTGTTGCAGACACCATCATAAGATATGTTTTCATCTACCCCCAGGTACCTATAATATTCCCATCAGATATTGGAGAAACAATTAGGTGACTGCTGGAGATGCTACTCATTTGGTGTGCGTACGTGTGTGTGAGCATGCATGCATGTATAAGTATGTCACCAATGTATATCAATAAAAGCTATCAACATGTTAAGAAAAGTGAAAAGCCAGGGCTTTTCAAACTAAGTCCCTTTCTTTTGGTCAGTAATGAACCAATGATTGACCTATTGGAAAGATGTACACAGTGATACCATCATTCACAAATCTATATATAAAGCTGAAGTTGTCTGTGTGTGGCAGGTTTGGTAGCCTTCAACTAACACTATCTCCTCCGAGACCCTGCAGTGCAAGTTGACCAAAATCGAGAGTATGATAGAAGAAGGTTTGCTCTTCATTCCGTAGAAGAAAACATTCAAATCGGACTATGTTAACATCAAAAATTATTTACATCAAAAAGGTGCTTTTTTTCTATGAAAATCCCTATTTTTTACGATTTTTTGACTGCTGTATCGCCATTTTTTGGTGTATTTCAACCAGAAAAATGTTCACTTAAAGAGAATAACAAGCTACATAATGCAAAATTTTTACTTTTCAAAAATTCCAATTTTTGAAAACAAACCTGAGCATATTTGAAACAAACCTGAGCAACGCTGGGCGATACTGCTGATAATGATATAAAATATAAACAAAGACAACAAAATAACTAAATATAAACAAAGCAAAGACTAGTTCAAAAATTAACCTTTTATAGATTCCACCGTTAAGACATCTCTTCCATTGAGGAATTCATACTGTAAAGCTTCTTGTCGGGATGTGGCATCATAGCAAGAATAATATGCAGATCTGCGATCAGCTTGAAGACACACTTGTGGATATCTTGAAATAGATAGAGCTAACTGTGTTGCTTGGCCAATAGCTGTGGGAAGAAAAGATTTTAAAACTCGTTAACTCTTAAATTACAAAATTAAATTTCATGGTTATTCTTCCAGTAATGATGCTAAATATCTACTAAAAAAATTAGAATTGGTATTCTCTGCCAGTCACTTTGCCTCAATGAATTTGATGTATTTCAATAGAAAATGGGAGACCCCCTTCGGTCTTGAATGACCATGGGATTTACCCTCAGAGGTACAAGAAATTTACCCTCAGAGGTACAAGTTCGGGCAAGGTTGTTAATGGAAGGCCAGCAGTTGCCCATGCATACCAGCCTCTCCTCTCCATGCCACTGATGTTATCCAAGAGAAAGGTAAAGGCTAATACAGCTTGGCACCAGTGATGTCGCAACTCATTTCTACAGCTGAGTGAACTGGAGCAACATGAAATAAAGTGTCTTGCTCAAGAACACAACACGCAGCCCAGTCTGGGAATCAAACTCACAACCTCACAATTGTAAGCTTGATGCTCCAACCATTGAGCCATGTGCCTTCACACAATAGAAAATAGTTCCAATAAAATACAGATTGGGATATAAAACTGCTTTCCAGGGTAATGAAATTTGGAGTGGATATATTTAGTTTCTGCAGCAAAATGGTTAAGATTTGAAATTTGAAATAAAGTAATAAAAAAAAAAAAGAAATGGTCACAGATGAACATTCTAGTATTTGATAGAGTTTGATAAAATAAGTAACAGATAAGCATATGCCCACAGGCATATGGCATAGTGGTTAAGAGCACAGGCTACTAACCCCAAGATTCTGAGTTCAATTCCAAGCAGTGAACAACAGCAGCAGAGGAGGAGGAGCCGCCAACACCAATGACGACGCTGAAAAATACCTGAGGAATGAGAACCCAGGTTCGAAATTTCCCCAAGACACCTGAAGAAAGCTGGAGGGTATATCAGCCGAAACGTTTTGTTAACAACAAACAAGATTAGGACAAATATCCGCCGAATGCAAATAATGTAAATAATGAAGCATTGGGGTTGATATAATTATGTTAGCACACCGGGCAAAATGCTTAGTGGTATTTCATCTGCTGTTATGTCCTGAGTTCAAATTCCGCCGAGGTCGACTTTGCCTTTCATCCTTTCAGGGTCGATGAATTAAGTACCACTGGGGTCGATGTAATCAACTTAATCCCTTAGTCTGTCCTTGTTTGTCCCCTCTATGTTTAGCCCCTTGTGGGCAATAAAGAAATAAGAGAGACAGATACAGATGTCATGCTGTAGAGGAGGAGGTACAGTTACCTGGCCAGAGAAGGAGAGAGAGAGAGAGAGTTATTAAGAATGAGGATAGAAACAGGTGTGTTGCTGTACAGAAGATGC
The DNA here is from genome assembly GCF_006345805.1 of Octopus sinensis. Lineage (NCBI taxonomy): Eukaryota > Metazoa > Mollusca > Cephalopoda > Octopoda > Octopodidae > Octopus > Octopus sinensis. The sequence continues at coordinate 30,230,257 of NC_043019.1, read as the reverse complement.
ACAATTATCAGAACTGGTGTGAGAATAACGAGGTGTAATCTCTAAATATTTTGCTTCTCCTTCCTCGAGAACCACAAGGCCCTTTAAAGTAGTACAGAATATACAATAACAATAATTACCTGTCCCGTTAGGAACTACTCTGTTAGCAAGACCAATTTGGAGAGCTTCTTTACTGTCGACTGGCCGACCGGTCAGAATTAAATCCATGGCACGAGATAAACCAATGAGTTTTGGTAATCTTACTGTGCAACCATCAACAAGGGGGACTCCTGGAAAGATTAAGAAAAAGAATATGGGAATAAAATACCAAACAGAAACGAGTTTTGGGGGAGCTAACTGTGGAGGGTAACCTATGTCTAAAATAAGGGTTGGGAAGATGATCATGGCTGGATTGTCTTTTATCAATTGGGGTCAAATTTGAACACAAAAAACAATGGCAAAAGTAACAACCACAAGTGAAGTTTATGTGGTGGGACTTGGCCAAATGTGTAAGATTCTTATTTCATAGTTTTTGTTATTCTTAGCTTAACAAATAACTACTGTCTACTGACTGTTGTGATTAAGGAAACTGAGGGGAAACACCTGTAAAGTCATTCTCGTCATCATCCTCATCATCTATATTATTATAATAATAATAATGTTGTATTACATGGAGATATTTCTCTACTTCCCCTCCCCAAGCTTTCAGCTATATTTCAACAACTCTTAACCTTCACTTGCCCTAGGGCGCTGGGTGTGCCCCGGCAAGTGATTGCATCAAACATGCAGATTAAAAGTAAATGACAATAATCATAACAATAATAATAATAATAATAATAATAATAATAATAATAATAATAATAATATTAATGATAATAATGGCAGAAATTCAAAAGATAGTGCTCATGGGAACTGCTCATATTCTACGCAAAATACTTTCTATGTAATCTCAAGTTTTAAAACAAACATAATTTTCGTATGGTTTTTTTTAGACATTCACTAGTACAACACTAAGTACAAAACCAAATATATGGCATCCTAGGCATAACACCAACATGAACTTCCAACTTGTCTCTTGAGGTCTCTGGGTGAGACTTGGAACCAGCTTGTGCAAATATAAAGCAAAAGTCAAACATAGAATAATAATAATAATTTCTACTATAGGCACAAGGCATGAAGTTTTTGGGGAAGGGACTAGTCAATCGCATCGACCCCAGCACTTGGCTGGTACTTATTTAATCAACTCTGAAAGGATGGACAGCAAAGTTGACCTCGGCGGAATTTAAACTCAGGACATAGCAACAGGCAAGATACCACTAAGCATTTCATCCAGCATGCTAACAATTCTGCCAGCACACTGCCTTAATAATAATAATGGCTTCTGATCTTAACTGATTGGAAGTGTTATCATGTACATTGTTTTGTCTTGGTATAAAAGATGGGCTACAGCAAATATTCTGCTCAATACCACAGATTTGCTTGTCAGTTGTTTGACCGTAACCAGTTGAGTATGTCCCTTAGTGGCTGACGATATGTGCATCTCTGAGACCACGAGCAGAAGTAGTTGGGGAGCATTATAGCCATGTGTTGAGAGGAATTCTTTGGGGTTTGAATAATTCACCTCTGGAAACACGGGTGTTTTGTTCAACATCCTTAAAAAACCCTTATTCAGGGACCTTTTGAGCAGGATGGGTTACTTGACCAGAAGAAAATTCTAACTGGGCCCCCAGCTGAAAGGTCATGTGCTGTTTATCTTGATATGAGATCACCATGTCACACACATATGGTTGTGAAGCATGTGCCTGGTGTACTCTTAGCAGACAGGTAGTCATGATGGATATACTGGACTTCGTATATTTTACCCCGGTGTCACTTTGATGGCATGTGCTACTCTCTCACTCAATAATAATGATAAGTGGGGGAGCATCATAGCCGTGTGTTGAAAGGAATTCTTAGCGGTTTGGATAATTCACCTTTGGAAACATGGGTGTTTCGTTCAACATCCTTAAACAACCCTTATTCAGGGACCTTTTGAGTGGGATGGGCTAATCAACCAGAAGAAAATTCTAACTGGGCCCCCACCTGCAAGGTCATGTGCTGTTTATCTTGATATGAGATCGCCATGTTGCACACATATGGTTGTGATGTATGTGCCTGGTGTACCCTTATCAGACGGGTAGTCATGATGGGTATACTGGTTTCGTATATTTTACCCCAGTGTCACTTTAATGGCATGCACTGCTGTCTCACTCAATAATAACAATACAAGAAAGACAAAGGAAAGAAAGAAAGAAAGAAAAGAAAACAAAGAAAAAGAAGAAAATGACAGAAAAAGATAAAAACACATTTTACCTAATCTCCGGTTGTAGACACCCATGATAGCTGATTCTTCAACAACTCTCAAATCGCACATAAGTGCTAGCTCCAAACCACCAGCTACAGCATAACCAGAAACAGCTGCTATGACAGGCTTAGAAAATGACATTCGTGTTGGACCCTATAAAATAATTCCAAACCACAAAACTAGAGAAAAACAACTCAGTTTCCTAGAAAATATAATAATAATAATAATAATAATAATAATAATAATAATAATAATAATAATAATCCTTTCTACTACAAGGCCTGAAATTTGGGGGAGGGGGAAAGTCGATTACATCGACCCCACTACTCAGCTGGTACTTATTTTATTGACCCCAAGAGGATGAAAGGCAAAATTGACTTCGGCAGAATTTGAACTCAAAACTTGAAGACAGTCAAAATGCCGCTTAGCATTTCATTTGTCATGCTAATGATTCCGCCAGCTTGCCGCCTTTTTAATAATAATAATAATCTTTACTATAGGCACAAGGCCTGGATTTTCTGGGGAGGGAGACAGCTGTTTATATCGATCCCAGTACTCAGTTGGGGGAGGGAGCTAGTTGATTACATTGACCCCCAGTATTCCACTGGTACTTATTTTATCGATCTTGAAAGGCTGAAAGGCAAAGTTGGCCCTAATACTTACTCTTTTTTTTAAAGCCTGGTACTTATTCAATCAGTCTCTTTGGCTGAACTGATAAGTTACAGGGACACAAACAAACCAACCCCAGTTGTCAAGTAGTGGTGGAGGACGAACAGAAAGACAAAGACGCACATGAATGCATGCACATACGCACACATATATGCGACAGGTGTCTTTCGATTTCCATCTACCAAATCCACTCACAAGGCTTTTGTTGGCCTGGGGCTATAGTAGAAGGCACTTGGCCAATGTGTCACGCAATGGGACTGAACCCAAGGCCACAGGGTTGGGAAGCAAATTTCTTAATCATACAACCATGCCGATGCCTAACAATGCGATAAATTCATGCATCAAAATAGGAATAAGACAAGTTATAAAATATTTTTCTGCTAACATATATTATACAATATATAGATCCTTACATAACTAAAATATTATCGACATTTGTTTCTCTATTTTGTGTAAGTATGATCACGTGTATGCATGTGTATGCGTATCTGTGTATGCTGGGGGCTCATAAAAAGCACCATTTGAGCGTGGTTGATGCCAGTGCCAGCTGACTGGTCCCATGCTAGCTCGCTGGTCCCGTGCTGGCTGACTGGTCCCGTGCCGGCTGACTGGTCCCGTGCTGGCTGACTGGTCCCATGCCAGTGGCATGTAAAAAGCACCATTCAAGCATGGTTGATGCCAGTGCCAGCAGACTCGCCCTCATGCTGGTGGCATGTAAAAAGCACCCACTACACTCTTGGAGTGGTTGGCATTAGGAAGTGCATCCAGCAGATCAGATTGGAGCCTGGTGCAGCCTTCTGGCTCACCAGCCCTCAGTCAAAACGTCCAACCCATGACAGCGTGGAAAATGGACATTCAACGATGATGATTATGATATGTCTATAGAGAAAGTGTGTGGCTTAGTGGTTAAGGTATTTGGGTCACGATTGTAAGGTCATGAGTTCAATTCCTGGCAACATATCGTATCCTTGAGCAAGACACTTTATTTCACATTGCACCAGTCAGTGCATTCAGCTGGCAAAAGTGAGTCATACCTGTATTTCAAAGGGCCAGACATGTCACATTCTTTCATGCTGAATCTATCCAAGAAGTACATTAAGGGTACATGTGTCTGTGGAGTGCTCAGCCACTTGCATGTTAATTTTCACAAGCAATGTGGAAGCTGTTCACTTACTACCACAAAAGGAAATAAATACCTTGGGATCAAGACACAAAGCAAAGTGACTGACTGGAAATACAGACTTGACCAATAATTCAAGGATTATAGCAATAGGACAGTCTTGTGGAATCTGTTAGTTTATTAACACAAAAAGAGATAAATATTACTCTTTTACTATTTTATTCTTTTGCTTCAGTCATTTGACTGTGACCATACAGGAGCACCGCCTTTAGTCGAGAAAGTCGACCCCAGGACTTATTCTTTGTAAGCCTAGTACTTATTCTATCAGTCTCTTGCTGAATCGCTAAGTTACGGGGACGTAAACACACCAGCATCGGTTGTCAAGCGATGTTGGGGGGACAAACACAGATACACACACACACACACATATATATACATATATATGACGGGCTTCTTTCAGTTTCCGTCTACTAAATCCACTCACAAGGCTTTGGTCGGCCCGAGGCTAAAGTAGAAGACACTTGCCCAAGGTGCCACACAGTGGGACTGAACCCGGAACCATGTAGTTCGTAAGCAAGCTACTTACCACACAGCCACTCCTACGCCTACTGTGTGACACTTACAGCACCTAGGTTTCCCAAGTGGTCACCCATCTAAGTACTAACTAGGCTCAACATTGCTTAACTTCAGTGATCAGACGAGAACTGATGGTTTCAACATGATATGGCTGTAAGCGATATGTACAGTTTATTTGTATCCTTCAAGTGCAACAACTACTTTTATCTGTTTGATTATAAATATGTCCAGAAGTTCGTCATAGAAATTGTTAAATAATGTCTGCAGATTCTTCGTTTTCTTCTCTTTGACTGGTTGTTTCCATCTAGACTCTAGACGTCTGAACCTCGATTCATTAGTCGTTGACAATCTTAGCTTTTTTATACAATATTTCGTTTTGTGGTTATTTTAAAATTTGCCAACGCTATCAAACATGACGTTACCAACCACAACAAAAAACCTGTGGTGCCAATCCGTAAAATGAACATCACAACAAACAAGTTGTTCTGTTAATCAGATCAACTGGAACCTTTTTCATCATAACCAACGGAGTGCTAGTTTTTTTTTTTGTGCCTACATATGCATATGTGTGTCTCCATGGCATGTTAAGCTACAAAATAAAGTTTTTATATTCATTTTCTAGTCGCAAATACTATTCATCATCATCATCATCATCGTTTAGCGTCCGCTTTCCATGCTAGTATGGGTTGGACGTTTCAACTGGGGTCTGGGAAGCCAGAAGGCTGCACCAGGCCCAGTCTGATCTGGCAATGTTTCTACGGCTGGATGCCCTTCCAAACGCCAACCACTCCGTGAGTGTAGTGGGTGCTTTTATGTGCCAGATGAGGCTGGCAAACTAATATTAGTTATATGGTAACAAAAGCATTATAAGAGAAATGGAAAAAAAACTTCAATGAAATACCATTGGAGCACGTTCTGTTCGACTTGGGGAATCAGGCAAGGCAACTTCAGCACTTCGAAATTCATCTGCAAGTTCTTTGAGATCAAACCCTGCACAGAAATTGCCACCTAGAGAATGGAAAATGAAAATCATTACATTTGGAATACAAATAGTACCAATCGCATAAAAAAGTTGGTTTCTGTCCCCGGTCAAAATGTTCAGCCCACGACAGCAAGGACAACGGACATTAAATGATGATGATGGTGAGATACATATATATATATATATATATATAAAAGTTTTGTATTCATTATGGCACAGGTGTGGTTGTGTGGTAAGAAGCTTGCTTCCCAACCACATGGTTCTGGGTCTCACTGTGTGACACCTTCGGCAAGTGTCTTCTACTATAGCCTCGGGCCGAACAAAGCCTTGTGAGTGGATTTGGTCGACAGAAACTGAAAAGAAGCCCATCATGTATATATATATATATATATATATATATATATATATATATATATATATAAATATAATGTATGTATATATTTGTGAGTGTTTGTGTTTATGCCCCCTGCCATCGACAACCAATGCTAGTGTGTCTACATCTCAGTAACTTAGCAGTTCGGCAAAAGAGACCGATAGAATAAGTACTAGGCTTACAAACAATAAGTCCTGGGGGAGGGGTCGATTTCTTCAACTAACACCCTTTAAGGCGGTGCTCCAGCATGGCCGCAGTCAAATAACTGAAACAAGTAAAAGAATTAAAAGAAACCCATCTATCACAATACGGTCATAAACAAACAAAATCTCACACTTACCTTTACCAAATAATACCGCAACATGTGTCTGGTCATTGTGTTCAAAGTCCTGAAAAGCCCGATACAGACTGTGAGCAGTTTGAGAATTAACAGCATTCTTCTTTTCAGGACAGTTTAACCCGATCAAACATATTTTGCCTATCAGTTCAACAGTAACAGAATCTGTAAATATAACAAGGAAAGAAACGGATACAATATGAGAGCTATATTATTATTATTATTATTATTATTATAATAATAATAATAATAATTGTGTACAGTGCTCAGGTGCACTACAACTCATCTAAAGTGTATATATAATCAGGTGTAGTTTCGGCAGATTTCGGAAAGCATGAGGGCCTTAAAGGATGCAGTGTCATGGCAGTCCACAACTGACGCAGGCAGTTTATTCCATGCTTCAGCAACTCTGAGCGTGAAAAAATGTTATATACAGGGTACAATGGATAAATTGTCACCATTTTATAATTTTAATTTTGCACATGCACTTCGTTTGTTTTTGATTTTGTTGACTACACAATATAGTAGGGTCAGTTGGGCACTGTCTGTGAGAAAAACAGCACCATGGCACAATTCACTCTGCCAGAAATTTGAAAACAACATGCTGTACTGCTTGGCATTCATGCTGGAAGCTCCAATACGAACATTTCAGAGTGTTTGAGAATATGTACTGAGAGTGATAAAAAATCAAACATCCAGTCAACATCATGGTGTTTGGAGAGATCACTAGTGATGGTGACATAATGCCTCAATTCATCTTTCTACATGGCCTCAGACTGAACACGGAGGCCTACATCAAGTGCCTGGAGAAGGTAGTGCTTCCCTCGGTCACAAGGGTGGCTGCTGGAAGACCCTGTATCTGGCAACAGGACTCTGCACTATGCCACACAAGCAGGTGAACCCAGTTATAGCTGTCAGACAATTTATGTGACCACATCACCCCTAACATCTAACTACCTAACTCCCCAGACTGCAACCCCCTTGATTGTTATGTGTGGGATGCAGTTGAGTGAGAGACCAACAAAACTCCTCGTAACACAAAAGATGAACTGAAGGCAAGGATTATGGCAGCATTCACCAACTTAAACAAGGAGACTGTCCAGAAGAGCTGCAGGAGATTCTGAAGTTGTCTGGAGGCCTTGGTTGAAGCCAATGGCGATTTTATTGAATAAATTTACTCTTTAGGATTTCAAGATATTTTTATGTAATTTTGGTAAATATATCTGTTAAAATGAGGTGTCAGTGTTATTTTCATTTTTGCATAATTTAGACAACAGTCTATTCACTGCCCACTGTATATATACACACACACAAGGTCTTTGAGCTAAATTTGACAGTTTTCATTGCATAAAAAGAAAACACAATAGCCTGTCCAAACAGGCAACCAGAAGAGAGGGGTTCAAATGGTACATTGGTCTGAGGCCCCAAGAACCAAGGAAAGGCCTTTAACTATCTGCTCGGCCCCTTCCTAAAAAGAAACAAAAACTCACAGATCCTTTGAATTTTGAAAAAATATCACCCATAGCACATGAATACAGTCTTTTCTGTTACCAAATTCTTTTCAGAGGTCTTGGGTCCAGGTGATTAAAGCTGCCATTCAAATTGCAAAATAAATTAAGGTTACCATCCAAAGTATAAAAGTGTGGCTGTGTGGTAAGAAGTTTGCTTCCCAACCAAATGGTTCTGGGATCAGTCCTCCTGCATAGAACCTTGAGCAAGTGTCTTCTACTATAGCCTCAGGCTGACCAAAGCTTTGTAAATGAATTTGGTAGATGGAAACTGAAAGAAGCTCATTGCATTAATAGAGATACATCTGGCAACTGACTTGGTAAACATCTACAAAATTATTAACCATCATGCCAACAACCACCTTGAGCACATTTTTGAGGTCCATGTGTCTAACACACATGGGAATGCCAATAAAGTCAGAAAACAGCAAAGCACCCATGGCTTCAGGAAACATTTTTTCACACTCAGAGTTGCTGAAGCATGGAACAAACTACTTGCATCAGTTGTTAGCTGCTGAGACATTGCATGTTCTAAAACCTCAATGCTTCCTGATATTCACCAACACTACACCTGATATCCCCACCTCCATATGCATGCACACATGTATATCCTGACTCATACACTGTTCACTTCCCTGACTTTTGCACATAATTCTATGTACTGTACATGCACTTTTGATGAGTTGCAGTGCACCTGAGCACTATACACAATAATTTCATTATCATTATTATTATGATAGATAGATAGATAGATAGATAGATAGATAGATAGATAGATAGATAGATAGATAGATAGGTAGATAGATAGACAGACAGATAAGGTAGATAGATAGATAGATAGATAGATAGATAGATAGATAGATAGATATATAGATAGAAAGATAGACAGACAGGTAGATAGGTAGATAGATAGACAGACAGATAAGGTAGATAGATAGATAGATAGATAGATAGATAGATAGATAGATAGATAGATAGATAGATAGATAGATAGATAGATAGATAGATAGATAGATAGATAGATAGATAGATAGATAGAAAAAAAGAAAGGAAAGGGAATGGAATTTTGCTACAAGCTTGACTGAAAACGGTTGCTAGAGTACTCTCTACAATAATACCAAGAATTCAGACGATGCTACACTATATCCACCATTCTAACTACTGCTAAAAAAAAAATTAAAAATTAGTAAGAAAAACACCACCACCAGACGATGATTAAACAAAAGCAAGAAGCGTATTTTCGTTTCCGATATTATTATGCGGTTTATTTCTAGCTTCCTAGCTGGAACGATAACAGAAAACAAACAAACATAACACGTGGGTGTGAAGTAGAAAGTTTACCTTGATATTATCTATCTCGTGTGAAAAACTAGTTTACAAATTACTAAACGGCAAACAACTTTTAACTACTTAACCAAGTTACAATGTGATACAATTACCATGAAAATACTATAAATAAATAAAGAGCTAAAACCATTCGCACACGTAGCTATCTTTTCGTGGTGTTTGTATTATATTCTTTTACTTGTTTCAGTCATTTGACTGCGGCCATGCTGGAGCACCGCCTTTAGTCGAGCAAATCGACCCCAGGACTTATTCTGGATATAGAATAAATATAGAAAACCATTCACACACGTAGCTATCTTTTCGTGGTGTTTGTATTTTGTTTCAGTCATTTGACTGCGGCCATGCTGGAGCACCGCCTTTAATCGAGCAAATCGACCCCAGGACTTATTCTGGATATAGAATAAATATAGAAAACCATTCACGCACGTAGCTATCTTTTCGTGGTGTTTGTATTATATTCTTTTACTTGTTTCAGTCATTTGACAGCGGCCATGCTGGAGCACCGCCTTTAGTCGAGCAAATCGACACCAGGACTTATTCTGGATATAGAATAAATATAGAAGACAGGCTTCTTTTCAGTTCCCATCTATCAAATCCACTCACAAGGCTGTAGTAGAAGACACTTGCTCAAGGTTCTACGCGGGGGGACTGAACCCGGAACTATATGGTTTTGAAGCAAGCTTATTTACCACACAACCACTCCTGCACCTGTTTATTTATAAACCAAGTCGGATAAGGGAAAGAAGAACTATTCCTTGCTTTATGTATTATAATACAAATATGTATATGAGAAATGATATCATAAGGACGGCAGAATTAAAACATTATAAGAACTTTTATTGCCCGAGTTCAAATTCCACCGAGGTCAACCTTGCATTTCATTTTTTCGGGGTCAATGAAATATGTACCAGTGAGGTCGAATAATTAACATATAATAAATATGTACCACTGAGGTCGAATTATTAACTAGCCCCCGGCCCAGCAAAACTTCAAGAAAGAAGTATTTTTGTTTTTACAATTGTGCAGCAAAATGACAATGTTAATGGATCTAGCATAGCCGTAGTTGTCAAACCTCATTGAATTAGCAGACGAATTTCCCTTTAAAACCAAAGTCACACCTTAAAAGAAAAACTTATTATTAACAGATATTCCTGGCTGATCTGGAGCTCAATAGCTTTAAGCAAGAGCCTCTATGTGATCGTTCGATCTGCTAGAAATAGTTGCCAAATATCCCCTCAACTCACACCATCCTCTCGTTTTAGACTTAAAACACATATTAATGTGGGAACAGGTGGATTGTGCCTGCGACACAGATTACCATACGGACTTAGATCAAAGAGGTTTGCTCGATCAGGACTTGAAGGCTAAACTAGTTGTTCTCAAATTGATAAAAACCAGCATCCCGTAAAAGAGAGAGGGAAGACAGAGAGAAAGAGAGAGAGAATGAAGTTTTGGATCCCTCCCAGCTCTTTATGTGAAAACTAAGTAGAGTTTATTAGCCATCTCAATATGGCTAACCACTAAGGGTGGGTGTTACTGTAGCTTTTAGCCCCAGGAGATCATTGTCTCCGGTGGCTAGTATACTTTACGTTGTCGAGCAGTTACTGTTTACATCTCGTTCAGAGATTTATTATTGCTAAGTAGAGTTTGTATTGTCATAATTCTTTCATCTTCGTCAAAATGTTGTACAAGTTTACCATGGTTAAAATCTATCTATCTATCTATCTATCTATCTATCTATCTATCTATCTATCTATCTATCTATCTATCTATCTAGATAGATAGATAGATAGATAGATAGATAGATAAATAGACAGACAGACAGACAGACAGACAGACAGACAGATAGATAGATAGATAGATAGATAGATAGATAGATAGATAGATAGATAGACAGACAGACAGACACGTACTCTCTGTACTTAAGATTATGTTCATTCACTTTCATTAATGATTTAATAATTCCAGTCCAACAAGACTTTTGAAAACAATTCAAATAAGTTTCTTTTTCGACAAATCGGATTTGTCGAAAACGAAATGTAGTGATGCAACTGATCTTGTTACAGAAACTTATTTGAATTGTTATATAATCTTAATCGGGGCTGGCCCCATATCAAACCTAAACGAGGCAACCCATAATGAAAGGTACTCCAGCTGCGATATTCCCAGCTTTTATTAAGGTATCGTGAATGCAATACTTCAGTATCCAGCTTAGTATATGAGCTATAAACTTCTTTGAGACCGTCAAGTAAGATCTAAAGCGAATTTAGCTGCCATTTCTAGCAGGTCGAGTAGCCACTTATATAATTGTTACTACTGTTGCTTAATTAAGGTTTGATTAAAACTAATCTATGACTAAAGGCTTTCCAACCATGAACATCCCATCTTATTTTCCAAGCACAATTCACCTAAGATTTCATTATCCAATTATTTTTCAGAATGGTAAGATGTGATTTAAGAGAGAGATTTAGATGTTATATCCAACACGTCGAACGACCACGTAGTGGCTCTGTTGGTTTGTGAAGGCTATAGTTATTATTGAACACCAAGTTTAATCTGATAAAGTAGGCCTGTAATCAAAAACCTTCCAGCCATGCCCATAATCTTTTTCAGGCACAGTGTACTAAGATTGTAAGACGGGAGCGTGAGATCTAATGAAGAATTGACTGCTCTTTCTAGCAGGTCGTACACTGACGCTTGTGTGAAATATAGTTATTAGATATGACTCCACCTTATAAAGCGGATCTGTTATTAATGGTGTTCTAGTCGTGACCACCACGCATAGTTTTGTATATCTTTGAATAAATACGTTGTCTGTGCCTTTGTTTTTGTATCTTTAAGTACGATAGGGAATGATTTAAGGGAGATTTCTAGTTTCTTGGAGTAGGTCAGAGCGACCGCGTGGAAGCTAACCCCCTTGTCTCCCTACAAATTTGTCAATCTTTGAAGACTGCCTAAAGAAGGAGCAGAGTCTCAGTCTCGTCGCTCGACATGCAAAACATAGCAGCTAAACCTCCCTCAAATTACGGTTAGATAAATGAAAGCGCACATTAGGTAATGTTATTTTGATACCCTTAAAAACGACGGCCGATCACGGCTGGAATGCATTTAATCATAGGTTTGTTCAACCAGAGTTCCAGAGCAAAACAACAGCAACCTAAAACTGATATCTGATTGCTCGATTAGCTAGAAATAGCAACAATATCTCTTCCAATAGGAAGACATTAGATATTACGGGCCTGTGTGCACTGTTTCGAAGTGAAAGACAACGAAATGGTCACAACTTGGAAATGCCTTTAATCAAAGGGCTACTCAACCAGGGTTGACCTGGGGCTAAACGACCATTGCAACAACAATAACAATTTACATATGTTATTTTTTCAAGTCATGCTGGAATTTTAAAGACAATACGGTTAGACAGAAGAAAAAACAGAAAGAGAAAGAAGGTAGAATATTTTCACAAATAGGAGGGGGGCAGTTAAAAATAAACGGAGAAAAGAAAGAAATTCGGCGACAATAATAAGCTTGTAATTTGCGCTAATGAGAAAAAAAGAAAGAAAAAAATGTAGGAGGGTGGGCGCAAAAAATTTAAAGGGATACATTGTTGTTTACTTTTTAAATGAAATATTTTAAATGCGACTAAGGTGTCCAACCTTTCTTAGCAATGTTGTGCACATATCGTCCAGCAGATGTGGTTTGTTGTAAGAAAACAGTTTTAACATTCCGTCCACACAGAACAGAGCGAGACAGACATCGTAAGCCCAACGGGCCAAACGGTAGAGTCATTTCCACGCAGGGTCGATGCTCTGTTTGAAAACTTATTACACTTTTTACGTGATCTCACTTCCTCTCTCTCTCTCCCTATGTCTCTATCTGTCTTGACTTTCTGCCTCTTGCTCTCTGCTTTTACTCTTTCTCTCTCTCTCTCTCTCTCTCTCTCTCTCTCCTCTATCATCCCTCTCGTCTAATCATTCCCTCCCACTCTTTCTCTCTCTCCCTCTATCATCCCTCTTGTCTAATCATTCCCTCCCACTCTTTCCTATCTCTTTATATATCATCATCTATCGTCTGATCTAATAAGCTTTCTCTGTTTTTCTTCGACGGAAACTACCGAACTGATTTTCGGCAACATCCGTCAGTTATACACGTCGTCCACTTAAAATTAATAAACTTCGACAATTATAGATCCAATCACATCTAGGATACCTTATAACTCTATCCAGCACCTGAGTATTAATTTATTTCATCGATTTTAAAAGGAGGAAAGTCAAAATTGACCTCAGCGGGATTGGAATTCATCAGACTTTATAAAAGAGTAAAAGAAACACGGAACTTTATTCGATGGTCTACAGATTCTCACGATTCACCGTCTGTGTTTATAAACACGGTCTGTTTTTTTATTTTAATTCGTAAAGAAAATTAAAATTAATAAAGGAAAAATCAACGGCATAGCTTCAAACAACAGAATTTGTTCCAAACATTACATTCAGGAAAATTTTCGACTTCCAACCGTTTAAGCAAGTACTGAATATGGGAGATAGCGGGTCGTCAGATGGGGGATTGTACGGCCGAAATTGTTTGACCTTTTATTTTAGTTAATGAGTACGGAAGAAGCAGTAATACCCATGACCTTTGCAAGTCCTCGGAAATCGGTGGATTTGATGCCATTTATAATCCATTTAGACATCCATTTAATCATGATAGCAAGATCGTGGTTTCGGTTGCCAGACGGGGCGGCGAAATTTTTTTCCCACGAGAATTCCGGACCCCAGTAATGAACTCATTTGCATACAGCCAATCAGAGCTCATCTTGATTTTGTCGTGAAGTTGACAAACGCATTCTACCAAGTAAACTCAAGAAGAAGAACGGTGTTGTTAGTCGACCGATCGCCAAGCTATGCCTGATTTTAGAAGGACAATAGTGATTAGATAGATTTGCATCTATACCTATTATCGGATTTTGTTAGGACCCCATATTGGTAAAGATGTGGATGGGGAAAATGTGTGTAGAGGGTGATGTGCTAGCAACCCTTTCCCCTTACTGTTTTACAAAGTAAACAACAATACAAATAACTACGCAGAGGCAGCCATGGTTGAAACAAGAACAAGAACAACAAGCATTATTAGAAGTAAAAAGAAGCATGGTCATTCCTTACCCAAGTGACCTTATCTTATTGCCCATCACATGTTATGCACTCATACATTAGTTTGATGGTTGAGCTCTGATTGGGTGTATGCAAATGAGGTCATAACTGGGGCCCGGAACTGTCGTGGGAAAAGATTTCGCGACCGGGCGGGGCGTTGTTGTTTTAGAACAAAAATTGACATACATACACAAGATTTAGATTATATTGGAATTTGTGGAACAAAAAAATTCTGTGAATAGGAGACACGTTTCTGAAAATTCACATAAGTCAGCTTTGTTTCCTCAACTTAATTTTTCATGAAATTTTCAATAAATACCTGCAAGAATCTATAGGTTACGATTATATCGAAATTTAACAAATGAAAGGGAAAAAAATGGCTGACTCGCACACATTCATACTGACACACATCACATATCTACAAAATGAAACTTGAAATTTCGAAAAATATTGTGTTGTGTACAAGTAGTAAGTATGCGTGCATGTTCACCATGTACTTTGTTTGCTTCTTTTTTCATATTAAATTCCAATAAAGTCATAATCAACAGACACTGAAAGGCATTTGTGAGAAATTTCATAAAAAGGAGTATCCAGCTTTCTTAATGTTATAGGAAAACAAAGCCGATTCGTGAGAATTTTCAAAAACTCCTCTCCCCGCCAACAGAATTTATTTTTCCGCAACAAATTTCGATGTATATTTCTTTATTACTCACAAGGGGCTAAACACAGAGGGGACAAACAAGGACAGACTAAGGGATTAAGTCGATTACATCGACCCCAGTGCGTAACTGGTATTTAATTTATCGACCCCGAAAGGATGAAAGGCAAAGTCGACCTCGGCGGAATTTGAACTCAGAACGTAACGGCAGACGAAATACCTATTTCTTTACTGCCCACAAGAGGCTAAATACAGAGAGGACAAACAAGGACAGACAAACGGATTAAGCCGATTACATCGACCCCAGTGCGTAACTGGTACTTATTTAATCGATCTCGAAAGGATGAAAGACAAAGTCGACCTCGGCGGAATTTGAACTCACAACGTAGCGGCAGACGAAATACTGCAAGGCATTTCGCCCGGCGTGCTAACGTTTCTGCCAGCTCGTCGCCTTCCGCAACAAATTTCGATATAATCAGAATCTGCACCACCTGAAGCGTATTTGTAGAAAATTTAATCTAAAAATATCCATTTTTCTGGAAGATATAAAGAAACAAAGTTGGTGGCGGGAGGAGACACTTGTGTAGGTATGTCCAAAAATCTTCATTTCACGTCGCTCTACGATCACTTCTACATCTGATGTGACGGACACCATGCACTAGTACAGGCAATGTCGATCTGATGGAGGGAGTGGGCTCATATACGGTACAAAGCATTTGAGTACAATAAACAAATCATCTCTCTCTGTTACCCTTTTACTTGTTTCAGTCATTTGACTGCGACCATGCTGGAGCAACGCCTTTTAGTCGAGCAAATCGACCCCAAGACTTATTCTTTGGAAGCCCAGTACTTATTCTATCGGTCTCTTTAGCCGAACCGCTAAGTTGTGGGGACATAAACACCCCACCATCGGTTGTTAAGCAATGTTGGGGGGACAAAACAGACACACAAACATAAACACACACATACACATATATATATATATACATATATACGACGGGCACACACATATATATATATATATATATATATATATATATATATATATATATATATATACGACAGGCTTCTTTCAGTTTCTGTCTACCAAATCCACTCACAAGGCTTTGGTCGGCCCGAGGCTGTAGTAGAAGAGACTTGCCCAAGGTGCCACGCAGTGGGAATGAACCCGGAACCATGTACTTACCACACAGTCTCTCCCGCACCTGTGCAGATTGTTCAACAAGAAATTTCAGAATCGTCTTTCTTGGACTCGAAAGATTACCAAGAAAAAGAAACATCTTCAGGAAAATCATGAGCAAGGAGATGATACCTAAGGATTGAAATCTAAGGTCAAAGAACTGGGCATGGTAATTGTTTCGGGGATGGGATGTTGGACAGAACAAGATAACCAAAAGTGGAAAGACGAGTGGGTATGCCATACCTGAATGGAGAAGGTACGAGACCAGTCAACTCTAAGACATAGAAACCATTATAAATTCGCTATTTTCGACGGAAACAGTATCAGTTCACTAGTATTTTTTTCAAAACAGTATTCTGTATATTTTGTGGAGGCGCAATGGCCCAGTGGTTAGGGCAGCGGACTCGCGGTCGTAGGATCGCGGTTTCGATTCCCAGACCGGGCGTTGTGAGTGTTTACTGAGCGAAAACACCTAAAAAGCTCCACGAGGCTCCGGCAGGGGATGGTGGTGATCCCTGCTGTACTCTTTCACCACAACTTTCTCTCACTCTTACTTCCTGTTTCTGTTTGTACCTGTATTTCAAGGGGCCGGTCATGTCACTCTCTGTGTCACGCTGAATATCCCCGAGAACTACGTTAAGGGTGCACGTGTCTGTGGAGTGCTCAGCCACTTACACGTTAATTTCACGAGCAGGCTGTTCCGTTGATTCGGATCAACCCGAACCCTCGTCGTCGTAACCGACGGAGTGCTTCCCCTCCTCTGTATATTTTACTCAACGAATTTTTGCACAGCCCAACAGCTAGTTGCGATGCCAATGACTTGTTAATTAACAGAGGCTAAATTTATATAAACATGCCACTGCTAGTGGGTACTTGCTGCTGGTAACGTGCAAAGACGCAAAAATCGGGACTTAGCAATTATAACACTGCTGCTAGAAGTTTTTCGTTTGCTACCGATGTATTTCTGTGCTTTTTAGCACTATACGACTATACGAGATGCTATCCCTAGAAAAATACCGCAGCGTTGTGGTTCTCAGCATTAAGTAAGATGTACGGAATGCTATATAGAGACAAAAGAAAAGACAGATGAGATAACGCTTGTGAGCCAAAGGATGGAGACGGGGCAGTGTCTTACTGACTGAATATCAGTCAGTTATGTCACATTCTCAGTTCAAATCCTACTAAGGTCAACTATGGCTTTCATCCTTCTGGGATGATAAAATAAAGTAACGGTCAAGTACTGAGGTTGATATAATCAACTACCTCGTCTCACTAAAACTGCTGGCCTTTCATCCTTTCGGGGTCAATAAAATAAGTACCAATTCGTCTCTTGCTCTGTCGCGTGCCAATATGCAACCTAACCAACCTCAGTCCCTAAATACGATCCCGTGAGACAGTCTGTTCTCAACTCCAATTTTGAGTCTAGCGTTAGCTATAAAAACTCAACTTCTTGTTTCGATGCCTTTTGGTTCCAGCCTCCTAAGGTCTAGCCACTGACCACACGACACAGTCAATTCCAGCGACGACGCCAGTAGCAAGCAATACGGCGACCGTCATCTTCGTCGCCACCATCTACAATATAGTTAATTCTACAATATATATTTCTTTACTGCCCACAAGGGGCTAAACACAGAGTGGACAAACAAGGACAGACAAACGGATTAGGTCGATTACATCGACCCCAGTGCGAAACTGGTACTTTATTTATCGACCCCGAAAGGATGAAAGGCAAAGTCGACCTCGGCAGAATTTGAACTCAGGTCGTAACAGCAGACGAAATACGGCTACGCATTTCGCCCGGCGTGCTAACGGTTCTGCCTGCGCGCGCGTGTGCGTATAGATATATTTCTACTGAGCAGGACATCTTGTACTTCGCTTTTCTGTGATCTCCTTGGTATTGCTAGTGAGAACCGTCGTGGTGTTGTGCAAGCAGCGCTTGACGTAAAATCTTGTCGTAAAATCTTGCGCGGGCATTACGGACAATAAACATTTGTCAGCGATAATCATTAATAGCCAAATCTCTTTCAAACCCAAGCCCGACCATCTTAGTCCTGTTAGCATTCAGATTATTCTCATAAATGTAATGCTTGTTTATTCACATTGTTTTGAATTAATTATGCATTATCTCCTCGCTTCGATATTTCGATGATATGACTTTATTTGGATATTTTCGGTTTGAACGACAGTTTTTAAACATAATTTCTAGGTAACTAAAAAATTTTTAACTTCGTATACTGGTAGAATGTGTTAATAAAACATCTTTTTCTCTTGGCTTTATTGAGAAAATTCTATAGTTTGTAAGATATTTGTTGTTTTTTTTTCTTCAATGTCTGCCATTTCAACCAATCACTGACGTCTATTGAGTTAAAAAGCATTCTCTGCCGTATGAATATGTCCCTCGTTTAAAAAACAGATTAGGTTTATTTACATTTGTGAAGAAAAAAAGATACCCTTCCCCCACCCCTAACCCTAACCCTAAAAGAGATTGAAATGCAATAGATCGATTCTAGGGTCATAATTATGGGTAACAATTTCATATGACACCGCTAGAAAAAACTGCCGTTCAAACCGAAAAGATCCCTTTATTTTTAGAATGACATTGTAAGGTTGGTGTGAAAGGCCAAATCTGGCCGGTCTGAACATAAGACAGGCAGAATATTTGGGCTGAATAAAACCGGGTTAAATGCTAAAAGGTTAAATAAACTGAGACGTATTGGAAAGTGTAGTCTAAGATTACACTATGTTGGAATTTTAAAAAAAAGTGGAAAGGTCACTGCTGGAATGTATCTTAGATCTATCTGAATCAACAACAATTGGTATTTATTTTATCTTAACTCCCCTCCCCCACATCTCCAAAGATGAAAGAAGTGGCTTAGTGGTTAGGGCATTCGGCTCACGACCTTACAGTCATGAGTTCGATTCCCGGCGACACGTCGTGTCCTTGAACCAGACACTTTATTTTATGTTTTTCCAGTCCACTTAGCGGATCTTTTCCTTTTGAATGGCACACAATTCCTAGTTAACTAAACACTTTAAAACTTCGTATACTGGTAAAATGTATCAAAATAAAACATTTTTTTCTCGTTACAAAGTGCCGTTCAAAAGGAAAAGATCCCACTTAGCTGGCAAAAATGAGCTGTACTTGTATTTCAAAGGTCCAGCCTTGTCACATTTGGTGTCACGCCGGATCTCCCCGAGAACTACGTTAAGGGTATGCGTGCCTGTGGAGTGCTCGGCCACTTGCACTGTTCAGTTGATCGGATCAACTGGAACCCTCCTCGTCGTAACCGACGAAATGCCAATTTCAAAGATGTTTTTTTTAAATGATTTGAACATAAGATGTAAAGGGAGATAACTACCACACTATTATAGATACGTAACTTTCTTACAAATCGGAGACTTCTAAGACTTGGCAGTTTTACCTCGAGTCTGCGGGAAAACTTCTCCGTATTCGCTGGGTCAGTTAGAATTTAGCAACAATATATCCCACCAAATCTCACCTTTCTGTCTTCAGAAAGGCAGGGAAAAAGCGGATAATGTAGTTTAAAAAGACGAACGATGTTGACCGAAATACGCTCTGAAAGTGTCTGCTCTCGCTGAGTATTTTAATATTAGCAACGACAGTAATAAATATCCATCTCTGTCAAGTGAACACTACTCTAACACTGACAAGTTAGAAATATTTCTCTATTTAACATAATCTAAAATGGATTCAGCATGTTCCTGAGAACACTTACAGACTTTGCGTTAGGGGAGATAACTTACGCTTGGCTTAAATATAAATACTTCTAGTCATTATTTAAATTGAAGATTTTCTTGGGTTGGTGCGTAATTATTGCGGCTTTTTTCAACAAATTTTATTCAACAAAAACAATAACAATATTTAACAAGAACATCTTTAAATGACGATCTGACCGCCGGCCAAGCAAATGGGAAGTAGTAATTGAAGTAGATGGTGAATATGCTCTGGAATAATCATTTAAAGATGTTTTTAAGTTACATGTTATTATTTTTGTTGAATAAAATTTGCTGAAAAAAAGCCGCAATAATTATGTACCAACCCAATAGCCCAAGTCATGGCAACCAGCATCCCGCGAGACTTTCTCAATGGCTCGCCTAAACGAAAAAAATTATCTTGATTTCTTTTAGGAGTGTGGCCTGCATGATGATGATCCACGGCTCATGCAGCCTACTTCACAAAAAAAATAAAAGTTGTAACTTAGCTGTTCGACAAAATGAGACCGATAAAATAAGTACCAGGCTTTAAAAAGCAATAAGTCCTGGGATCGATTCACTCGACTAAACACTCTTCAAGTAGTGCTCCAGCATGGCTGCAGTCAAATGACTGAAACAAGTAAACGAATAAAAGAATTTTAAAAATGCTTATGCCAAACTGCGAAGTTGCAGAGACGTAAACAAACCAACAATGCTTCAAAGGCAATGGGGGAGGAAAACACATAGACACACATACACACGCCCACACACACACAGATATATATGCAACAGATTTCCACACAGATTCACTCACAAGGCATTGTTTGGCCCAGGGCTATAGTAAAAGACACTAACCTAAGGTTTGCAGTGAGATTGAACCTGAAACAACACGATTGCAAAGCAAGCTTTTTAACCCCACAAGCCTTGTCTGAACCCATTTACAAAATTTCTTTTGTTTATTTTCTGGGGAAATATACTTTTTTTAATCAAGTATTATGCTAATAACCATAATTACTCAATTTTAATTAAACAAAATAAATAACTTTTATTAGAAAGTATGTGAAAATTTAGCTCTGACCTTCTCCGGGTAAAATATGTACTCGTGCAAAATTTCAATTATCAAGGTGGTTGTGGAAGAAGGAAACCCAGGAAGACATGGGATGCAGTTTTGAAAGCCACTCTCAAAACACTGGACCTTATGAAGGAGATGACAATGGGCACATTGCTGTACTTGAGAAGACCTGCCCACCACAACAGAATTGAGATCCTAAAACTAAGGTGTGGGTGCCACATGAAAAGCATTGGTGTGGGTGCTGGTGTTACATGTCATGCCCTACAATCTTGACATGTTGGACCCGCCGACTACCAGAACACATGTCAATGACCCATAGATTGTGATCAAAGTGCATCCTAAATATTTACTTTATCAGATTTATCAAAATTTATCTCTGACATAATGAAATTAAAACATATTTCACTGTCAC
>NC_043019.1:30156342-30203842 GCF_006345805.1 Octopus sinensis | reverse complement strand
TCATCCTTCCTGTATAAGTGTTTTAAACTTTTTAATCCTATTGCTGTACCTAACAACGAGTCTACAAATATAAATAGTGCACACAAACAAGAGTGAGCCCTTTATACAAGGAGAAGTCAAAAATTATGTGCACATTTGCCATAACATATCTTTATTATTGTCACACTGCCTCCGGCGCATACATGCTTATAGCTGGTACTATTGTGGTTATGTGATCTAAGTTTTAGCCTGATCAGGCTAACTTTTTTTTTTCTGGCTTTACAGGTGTGCACCAAAGAAGAACAAAGAGCAGTGATCAGAGAGATGGTAATGGTTTCTACCTGAATATTAATACTACTGGTTTCCTACCTGAGTATTAATATACTTCAGTAATTTCCTGATTCATTATGGCTAAGAATTCGGATTTCTTACACAAGAAACTATAACAGCTGTTTCAGTTATGCTATTAAATCGAAATGATTGTTTCATGGAAGACATGTTAGTCATTCAAAAATGTACAAAGACTGTTGAATACCTTTAAACATTTATTATTTATTTGGTGTCAAAATCTTCATCACAGAAACTGTAACCTGGTCTAATAATGATTTCAAATTTTTGCCACAAGGGCCGCTTGGAGGATGTGATTAAGCTGATTACATCGACCCCAGTGTGTAACTGGTGCTTATTTAATCAACCCCAAAAGGATGAAAGAAAAAGTCATCCTCGGTGGAATTTGAACTCAGAGCAAAGTGGTGGACGAAATACCTATTTCTTTACTACCCACAAGGGGCTAAACACAGAGAGGATAAACAAGGACAGACAAACGAATTAAGTCGGTTAAATCGACCCCCAGTATGTAACTGGTACTTATTTAATCGACCTGAAAGGATGAAAGGCAAAGTCGACCTCGGGGGAATTTGAACTCAGAATGTAGCAGCAGACGAAATACCACTAAGCATTTTGCCTAGCATGCTAACGGTTCTGCCAGCTCACCGCCTTGACCTGGTCTAATAATAAGATTGAACTTGCAAATAATTATTTGTTTTATGAGAACTTTCATAGCATTTAAAGCTGTCAAGCTTTGAAAAAAATTTTTTTGATAATCTTGTAATATATTCGCTGCTTTTTATAATTCTGACAAAAAAAAATAGCAACATGATTGAGTTTAAGAAACAGAGATAAGATCACTTGTAGGGCTAAAACATCAAGTAAAAGACTATAATTCCAAAAAAACTAGCAGATGGCATGAAAAAGAGTCAGGAAATGATTCTTTTATTTCCAGAATTGCAAATGATGTTATTTATCCACAATTACTGACAATGGCAAATCATGGCCTCGAAGCTATTAATTCAAAAAATCATGAATGTTTATCTAATGGTAATAATTGCTTTTCTCTTGCCAACTTTTTTGCAGCTATCAGTACTTTGAAAAATGAAACTTGAGAGGATGAGGATCTAAATGATAATCCTTTGGCATCCATTCAAGCAAGACACAAAAAGCAACAATTTTCACAGCGAATTAAGGCGTAGGTTAGTTCTGTGGAAAATCATATCCTTGGCATCTTAGCTATTCTGCACAGCTGGTTTTGACATTTATAAGGACATTTTGAAGATGTTTGCCAATACTAAAGACAGCTATTACGAAAGACTAGTAAACATTTCAACGATCATTTGTCACAAGAGTCTGTTTACTAGAATATCTTGTACATTCATTAATCAGCTAAGTCTGGTAGACATTTAGTATCAAGTCAATCTATTTATGCATAAAGTATTGATAATTAATTCTAGTAACTAAGTCATTTGTGAGATTTGGCATTGATTTCAAGGATCTTATTACATTGTTAGTGGAAGCGTAATGGCCCAGTGGTTAGGGCAGCAGACTCACGGTCATAGGATCGCGGTTTCGATTCCCAGACCGGGCATTGTGAGTGTTTATTGAGCAAAAACACCTAAAGCTCCATGAGGCTCTGGCAGGGGCCGGTAGCGATCCCTGCTGTACTCCTTCGCCGCAACTTTCTCTCACTCTTTCTTCTGTTGGCCTGCTCACTTAGCCAGCGGGGTGGCGTCATTTGATGGCTAAAACAATGTGAAGCGCATTGTGACCAGCGATATGTAGCAACATCTGATAGCCTGGTCGGTCACGGTGACATGATATTACATTGTTATAAATGCTGCTTTATCTTATGTTATTTTATTGTCATAAGTATTACTGCAAGATCAGCAACCAAATGTTGCTCGAATTTATATATATATATTGCTAACAGAAGCGAGCTACTGCCATCTCTAGCAGGCAAGGTGTCCAGTACTGAAGATGGGCAGAAAATAACTCGAAACCAACTGGTCTACGGTCTTGTTGCTAGAAGGTGGCAAGGGTTCGCTCCCCTGCTTACACTATATCAGTTGCAGATTGTATCGTTAACCTACTAGAGGAAATGTCCTCTTGGGGTTAAAACATTGCAGTAACGTCTGTTTGAAAGGAACAGCCGTGTTGAAGAAGCAACAAACACTACTTGCTAGTACCGCGTTCATCTCTTTCTTTTTTTTTTCTTTTATTTGTTTCAGTCATTTGACTGCAGCCATGCTGGAGCACCGCCTTTAGTCGAGCAAATTGACCCCAGGACTTATTCTTTGTAAGCCTAGTACATATTCTATCAGTCGCTCTTGCCGAACTGCTAAGTGACAGGGACGTAAATACACCAGCACCAGTTGTCAAGCGATGTTGAGGAGACAAACACACACATACTTTGCCTTTCGTCCTTCCGGGGTCGATTAAATAAGTACCAGTTATGCACTGGGATCGATATAATTGACTTAATCCATTTGCCTGTCCTTATTTGTCCC
Source organism: Octopus sinensis (assembly GCF_006345805.1). Classification (NCBI taxonomy): domain Eukaryota; kingdom Metazoa; phylum Mollusca; class Cephalopoda; order Octopoda; family Octopodidae; genus Octopus; species Octopus sinensis. The sequence continues at coordinate 30,201,023 of NC_043019.1, read as the reverse complement.
CTCTGTGTGTAGCCCCTGTGGGCAGCAAAGAAATAAGAAACTTCATATACTTTTGTCATGTTGACTAACATCAAATCACCAGGCCAATGAAGAAACCTCTATATAGATCTCTGACCAGCTAGAAATAGCAACCAAATCTCTCCAATATCTCACTCTGCAACCATAAATGAAGAAAAGATACATTTGATAATGAAGTCCTAAGCACATGAAGTATAGAAACAAGATGGAATAGCCATGGATGGAATATCTTTGATCATAGGTCTTCTCAGTCAGGAGTGACTCAGGGCTAAACAAGGATAACACCAATACAACACAGTTTATATTGGTAACAAATATGTCCATCTATTTTTAGGATGATGTAGTGTAACTGGAAGAAGATTCAAGTGTTATTTCTAGCAGGTGGCTTGATCACATAAAAGCCCCTTCAGTCGCTGGTGTTAATAGATGCTTAGGGTGGAGAAGAGAAATGGGTTTGAATGATCTGCAGTTTATAAATGTAATCAGGGTGGATGACAAGTGGCAAGGATTCGGAATAGAATAACTGAAGATAAAAGGAATTACAAGTGGTGTGTGTGTGTGTGTGTGTGTGTGTCTGTGTATGCGTGTGCAAGGGTGTGTGTTTGTGTGTATGTGTGAGTGGGGGGGTGTTTGTGTATGCATCTGTGTTTATGTGAGAGTGTTTCTGTGTGTGTGTGTGTGTACATGTGTCTATTGTCTGTATGTGTGTGCGTTATGCATGTGTGTGCTGTGTGTGCATGTATGTGCATGTGTGTGTTGTGTGTGTGTATGTGTGTGCATGTATGTGCATGTGTGTGTTGTGTGTGTGTATGTGTGTGCATGTATGTGCATGTGTGTGTTGTGTGTGTGTATGTGTGTGCATGTATGTGCATGTGTGTGTTGTGTGTGTGTATGTGTGTGCATGTATGTGCATGTGTGTGTTGTGTGTGTGTATGTGTGTGCATGTATGTGCATGTGTGTGTTGTGTGTGTGTATGTGTGTGCATGTATGTGCATGTGTGTGTTGTGTGTGTGTATGTGTGTGTGTGTCTGTGTGCATGCATGTGCATGTGTGTGTGTGTGTGTTTGTGTTTGTGTATGCATCTATATTTATGTGAGAGTGTTTATGTGTATGTGTGTGTGTGTGCATGTGTGTGTGTGTCTAGACTTAATTCCTTGCACAGTTTAACACACCCATTGGGTCTTTGGTAACCCTTTTGCAAGGTCCACTCTCTGCCAACATCGAGGGTCTCCTGTCTTAGGATAAATTCCTCTCCACATTCCATCAGTTTTGGAGGCTCTGAAAAAGTTCTTAAATGCTTCTCTTTTGCCTTTGACTAAATCACTGCTCACCCCATTTCAAACAAATAAATGTGATTGGACGCATTTGTGAATATGTGGGTGATGTAAGGAGTTACTGGTATGCACCTAAGTTTGCATTGTCTGCCTATGCATATGGGTGCACGGTTGTTTATGCATAGGTCTGTAACTCTGTATGTGTGTGTGTGTGTGTACATGTTCATATCTGTATGCACAAGTCTCTCTATATGTGCATGCCAGTTAAATCCGTGTTGTATGTGTGTGTTTTTATTAAGACTTGTTGCTACTTATTGATATGGGAACAGAACGCTTCAATGCAGTTTTGTTTAATCGGTAATATGAATAGATTTAGTAGCTTTTACAATATCTCCTCTCCTCATCTCTTGGAAGTCAGCCAGAAAAGATGAACGAAATGTGTAAACAAAGAGAAGCAGAGACAGAAAGACAAGGGCACAATCAGTGCTGAAGATAACAAAACCGTATGTGTATATGGCAGAGAAAACTCCCATTATTTATTGACAAAACCGTGGGAAGGGTAGCTCTTTTAGGAAACATACTCTGAAATGAAACTTGCAGTCAAAATAGCATCCATCATCTTGCAATGCTTAGCACTTTGACTTGCAATGCCGACCGAGGGAGTGGCATATGTTGCACAAGCTTTTGTCACTTAAACCGAATGATGTATAGATATCTCACTACAGAATGTTTGTTCCTTCTCGAGCCACGCTTGGCTCAGCAAGAGGAAAGAGTGGGGAAAGACTGCTTCTTAGATAGATACAAATCCCTGGCTAGGTCATTCAGGTCTTCCTGGTCATTCAGGTCAATTCTGGTCATTCAGGTCTTCCTGCATGATCCAGTGGGGCTCGTTGCCACTTGCTCCTAAATAAACAAGTAGCTTGTTTACCAACCACATGGTTTCGGGTTCAGTCCCACTGCGTGGCATCTTGGGTAAGTGTCTTCTACTATAGCCTCGGGCCGACCAAAGCCTTGTGAGTGGATTTGGTAGACGGAAACTGAAAGAAGCCCGTCGTATATATATATGCGTGTGTGTGTTTGTGTGTCTGTGTTTGTTCCCCTAGCATCCGATGCTGGTGTGTTTATGTCCCCGTTACTTAGCGGTTCGGCAAAATAGACCGATAGAATAAGTACTGGACTTACAAAAGAATAAGTCCCGGGGTCGAGTTGCTCGATTAAAGGCGGTGCTCCAGCATGGCCGCGGTCAAATGACTGAAACAAGTAAAAGAGTAAAAGAGTAAAGAGAGGGATCAACTTGGCAGAATTTTCCCCTGAAGGCATTTCTTCATCTGATGAAGGAAGAAGATCCTTATTTGCTGGGGGTGTAGGGACAGAGAGATGATCTGAGTGGGGGACAGGTCTCATAGCTGAAGGAAGGTTGGGATATTTGATCTTTTTTCTAGAAGAAGCATTGAAACTTGTTATATTTGTTAGACAAAAATAACAATCATCTGCATGGCTTCATGGCTCTCTCCAGACCATCAGGACAGCAAAGCTGAAGGCTGCTTTCTTGCCATTAAATCATGCAGTTAGTTCATTGTTGCAAGGTTTTCAATAGATGTGTGGGGCCCAAGATTTGCCCTGATCTCCAATTTTACGGTCAAAACAATGAAAATATCAGTTCTCAGGAGGGAAGTAATTGCTTGGCGTTGTGCAACTGTCGTGAAATCCCTACACATGTAGCAGAATTTGCCTTGTTGATGCATCCTCAGTCTTTTGAAGTACCTGAAGCTATTGTAGATATATATATCGTATGTATTACAAAAATCTGGCAAAAAAATAAAAATTGGTCATATATATATGGTTACGTGAATTGTTGCAAAATCATAATAATGTTCATCTCAAAAACCAGAGGTGATGAGTGAAAAGTAGTTTTGTATCTGAAATCAGCACCCTAAAATTAGACTAGAACGACTATTTTTATTATTGTATTTGGGGATGGTCATGTTGCTAGTTTAGCCAATAAAATACATGCACTATATATTTGGTGTTAATTTGCTTCAGCTTTTTTTTACTTTTTACATTAAAATAAAATAAAGCTGAAGCAAATTAAAAGCAAATATAGAGTGCGTATGTTTTTATTGGCTAAACTGGCAACACGACCATCCCCAAATACAACAATATCTGTTTCAACACACGATTTCACATCAAGAATCTTGCAAAACAAATATATAAACGTAATGACTATTTTTATGTTTGCCTCAATTGCTTTGTAAACCAGTGTTATCAAGCAAACAGGAGTGTCTTTACATGGTTGCTCAAAATAGCAGGTAGATTCTCTTTCAAACCGCACCTTACTGCCCTTAACCTTTAGCATTCAGATTACTCCATCAAATGTAATGCTTATTTATTCACATTGAGTGGAATTAGTCATGAATTATCTCATAGTTTCAAGATTTCGAGGGTGGGAATCTTTATTTTTAGAATTACATTGTGGGTGTGTTTGAGGTCAGATTTGGTTAGTTTAAATGTAAAACAGAACATTTGGACCAGATGTGGGTGGTTTAAATTCTAAAGGGATGAACTAACAATGTTTAACCAGAAAAGATTATTTACAACATAAAATGGCAGTCCTGGTTTAGGACAAATGTTACTGTAATTTAGCCCCAGGAGATGTTGTCTCCAGCTGGCTATATGACACGATCTGTGTCCTTATATTTTCGAAAATATAAGGATACAGATCGCATTGTATAGCCATCTGGAGACAATGTCTCATGAGGTTAAATTACAGCAACATCCGTCCTAAACCAGGACTGCCATGTTACGTTGGCAAATAATCTTTACTCCAAAGTACTGTTGCTGAATATCTCTCGTTGTGAGATTTACAAACAGTAATTTTCTAGCTTTTAACCAGTATAATAATCCTCTTCTACTAAACTTGTCTTTTCTAATACATGGTTATCAGGTAAATTTATCATACTACAGTAAACTAGTAGCACTATTTATAGTATTTTTTTCCCACTGGTTTGATTTATCAAGTCAAGTGTAGGACACTTGATAAGAGACACTGATTACAGTTCACTTCCAGTACTATTTTGGTGATTTGCTACCATTCTGTCTCATCTCATTGTCGACATAGAGTTGATATATATAGCTCTCTATTTAAATCTCTATATCTGTCTTCTTTTCACACTTCCCCTCTTCTACTTTGATTTATCAATAACATCTCCTCTTCCCTCACACTATCCCTCCTTATATATATATATACCCACATGCTTTTGAACTTTATGCCTCTCTTTTTTCGTCACCTTAATCTCTCTATCTCTCTCTCTCTCTCTCTACTGATGCATCTTTAACACTTCATTATCTCACCCTCAACTCTTAGATATATATATATAGGTATATATATATACATACATACATACATACATACATACATACATATACAAACATACATACATATACAAACATACATACATACATACATACATACATACATATATACATACATACATACATACATTCATACATACATACATACATACATACATACATACATATACACATATACATACATACATACATACATATACACATATACATACATACATACATACATATACACATATACATACATACAACCGTTCAAGAATTTGGACCCGGAGATCTCCATTTCCAGCGACTTCGAGGGCCACCTCCCAGTACTGTCGGGCATCAACAAAGAGCCCTCAACCACAACAAAATGACTAAAGTTTTTTTTTCCTTAAGGTCTGGGGTCTCCCGCCCCTAAACCCTAGACCATCTCCTAATCACCCTTACCCGTCTTGTTGCTTAACAACAACAACAGCAACTACATACATACATCATCATCATTGTCGTTTAACATCCGTTTTCCATGCTGGCATGGGTTGGACGGTTCGACTGGCGTCTGGGAAGCCAGGAGGCAGCACCAAGCTCCAGTCTGATCTGGCAGTGTTTCTACAGCTGGATGCCCTTCCTAACGCCAACCACTCTGAGACTGTAGTGGGTGCTTTTTACGTGTCACCGGCACATACATACATATTTATATATGAGAAAAGAATATTGCATCACATATGTTAACGACCCTATACTATTTTGGGAAAAAATTCCCCTTTCCAAATAGAAGAAGGGAAACATAATCAAGCAGTTTGGTGAAATGCATTGTTATCAACACAGGCTGCCAATAGGTTTTTGCAAACATTTATCTCATTTACACATATTGCAATGCTTTGAGCAAATCAGAGTACTTTTAGTGACTAAGTGGTTAGGGTATTCAGCTTGCTATCATAGGGTCACGAGTTCAATTCCCAGTGGCTTGTTGTGTCCCTGAGAAAGACACTTTATTTCATTTTTACCTCAGTCCACTCAGCTTGCAAAGATGAGTAGTACCTGTATTTCAAGGGGCCAGCCATGTCACACTATGTGTCATGCTGAATCTACCTGAGAAATATGTGAAGGGGTACACATGTCTGGAGTGCTCATGAGCAAGCTGTTCCATTGATATATAAGCTATTTGAATTCATACTTAATGTACATATACTGTACACACACACACACACACCACACACACACACACACACACACACACACACACACACATATATATATATTATATATATATTTATCTATATATATAAAGCTGAAGTTGTCTGTGTGTGGCAGGTTTGGTAGCCTTCAGCTAACACTATCTCCTCCGAGACCCAAATTTGAGAGTATGATAGAAGGCTTGCTCTTCATTCCGTAGAAGATAAAATTCAAATCGGATCATGTTAACACCAAAAATTATTTACATCAAAAAGGTGCTTTTTTTACTATGAAAATCCCTATTTTTTACGATTTTTTGACTGCTGTGTCGCTATTTTTTGGGAGTATTTCAACCAGAAAAATGTTCACTTAAATAATGCAAAAATTTTTAGTTTTCAAAAATTCCCATTCTAAAGGATCGAAACAAACCCGAGCAACGCCGGGTGATACTGCTAGTATATAAATATATATAAGCATCTCTTATAGATAAATAGTATTAAAACAAAGACAAATACGAGTAGCAGGTGATAGTCACTTGTTGAAGCTAATAAACAAAAGTTTAGATCTAGCAATTCCACCGCTGTTACTAGGCGACCTTTGCCTGCTGCTAATATTTGTCTGTGTTTTCAACATCATTAGAGATGCTTTCTTAAGATAAATACAGCAGTGTAGAATGCTTTCAATAATATATATACATTAAGCGTGTACAGTGATCCCTCGCTACTTCGTGGTTCAACTATCGCAGATTCACGACTCTGCAGATTTTTAAAATATACATATATATATATATATATGTGAAGGCCTAAAATTTTTCATTAAATCCATTAAAATATTAATAATAAATATTATTTCCTAGTCTAGGAACCACAAAACAAGTGTAAAATAGCAAAAGAAGCATATACAGGGGTATTTGAACTTAAGACGGGCTGTGATTGGTGCAATGGAGAGAGACGACGAATCACAGCTTTCTATTTTGTAATCTGGCCTGTGTAACAGTAACAATCTTTATTTTTGTAAACCTAAAGTGTTATTGCTTAACAGTTGTCCTTGTTATTAATAGACTACTGTAATGGGTGGGTTGTTAACAGTACAGGGAGGGTTTTAAAAGTCCAAATACACGTTAAATAAATACTGTAAATATGGTGTCACTACTTTGCGGAAATTCAGTTATCACGGCCGGTCTCGGAACCAATCTACCACGATAAACGAGGTATCACTGTATACAGATTGCTAATTTTGAACTAAATCTAATTCTGTTGCTAAAGATGAATTATTGCCCAGTTTTCTGGCCAAATACAAACATCAGTGACCTTACAATCTTTGTTTATCCATATCAGCTAGTTTAGATTTGCTTGGCATGAGGTGACTTACATATCTGCTACTGATGATGCTAAAATCAGAAATCTAGAACTAGCGATTCTACTACTGCTGCTAGCTGACCTTTGACTGCTGCTGGGCATTCAAGAACATCTGTTTCCTGAGTACACTTAGTGTTTAATGTTTCATTTTGGGATTTGGTTTGCAAGATTCTTTATATGACTTCGTGTGTTGAAGCATATTCTGTTGAGTCTGGGGAGAGTCATTTTCTTTTTGTGCCTTATAATGTAACACACTCACCAGTAAAATGGTACCGCAGAGGCAGTACCATGGCCAATGAGGTAAATCCAAGGTGTGGTTATTGCTAGTTGGAAACTAATAATAATAATAATAATAATAATAATAATAATAATTATCCTTTCTATTAAAGGCACAAGGCCTGAAATTTGGGGGCGGGGCTAAGTCGATTACATCGACCCGAGTATGTAACTGGTACTTAATTTATCGACCCTGAAAAAGGATGAAAGACAAAGTCAACCTCAACACAATTTGAACTCAGAATAATAATAATAACAACAACAACAACAACAACAACAACAACAATAATCCTTTTTAACTAAAGGCACAAGGCCTGAAATTTTGTGAGGAGGGGACTAGTCAATAACATTGACCCCAGTGTTTTGTTGGTACTTGATTTATCAAGCCCGACAAGATGAAAGGCAAAGTAGACCAAGGCAGAATAAGAATGATGATGATGATGATAATGAAGATGATGATAATGATGATGATGATGATGATGATTTCTGACGTAGGCGCAAGACTCTGTAATAGTAACAGTGACAAAAAACTAAACGACTATAAACTGCTTTCGTATAATTTAAGATGCACAATATTAAGCTAAAAAATAGTAACAAGAACAACACAAGCAATAAAGTATTTTGTTGAACACCAGCTATCCCCCCACCCCCACTACTTAATTAACCAATCAAACAACCAACCAACAAACCAGCCAGGTTGCCAACACCCCACCACCACCACCACCACATTGGTTTAAAACTAAAGTAATATAATAATGAAACAGGTTCATTTATCATTACTGATATGGGATCCATTAACCATTATCATAATTATTATTGATATGGAATACAGGAAAGTGAAGTCTGGTTAATAGCTGTCTTTCCTTCCTTCTTCCTTCCTTTTCCTTTTTTGTTTTAATGAATTAAATTTTGTAGATTGTGCAAGGAAAACAAATTTTAAAATAATTTCAAAATCTCTCTTGAACTCAATAATTAAAAGGTGACACATAATTCAAAGCTATATATGCATGGTCTGATCAATAAGTATCCGGACTCTTGCCAAATAAATGAAGCTAATGCACACTTAGTGAACTCTGCTGTGAATGTGCACTAAGTTTTAACATTCTAGCTTAACTCTTGGAATCATAAAGATAGCACTATATTTTCTGGCACACAATTCAATATAATATATAATGTAAACATTCAAACATCGTCACTATCTTTCCAAACCCTGCTGCCTATCTCAAAGAATTTTTGGTCCTCCAAAGTAGTCTCAGTGTATAAGTCAACTTACCTTTCTTTGGCTTTAAATTCTGGTCAGAAAGTTCGACTTATATGCTGGAAAATATATTATGTACATATAATAAGACAGAAGTGTACAATTTGAAAAAAATTTAGCTGCTATTTTTAACAGGTCTAGCAACTGTGTAGAGGTTTCCTTCATTGACTGAAACATCCACTCATTATTTTCTGGCATACCTGCCAATGTAGTATATAGTGGAAGCATACAAATATCATCACTATCATTTCAAATCCTGCTGCATCTCACATGGAATTTTTGGTTCTCTAAAGACATCTTGGTGTATAAATAGACAAATTCTTTATTGACTGTAAATTTTGTTCTGAAAAATTCAAGTTGTATGCTAGAAAATATGGTATGTCTTGGACATTTTAATTTTCATGGAGCCCATTTCATTCCTCTCCGTGACCGAACATATCCATTTTCTTCTAGAGAGGAAGAAAGAAAACCAAAAGGAACAAGAGAATCGATCCCTGTATTGAAATAGTAGCTTTATCTATTTGTCCTGAAAGGTTAGAAGAAAAAGTTGACCTCGGTAGGATTTGAACTCAGAGAACTGGAACAATCTGTCCAATGCTCTAATGATTCGGCCAAGTTGTCACCTATTTGCGACAGTAGGAGAACGTAGCGAAGGTCAAAATTGACAAAGGAAGCTGTGATGAGGGGAGCTGTGATGAGGGAAACTGTGATGAGGGGAGCTGTGATGACAGAAGATGTGATGAGGGAAGCTGTGATGAGGGAAGCTGTGATGAGGGAAGCTGCGATGAGGGAAGCTGTGATGAGGGAAGCTGCGATGAGGGAAGCTGTGATGAGGGAAGCTTTGATGAGGGAAGCTGTGATGACGGAAGATGTGATGAGGGAAGCTTTGATGAGAGAAGATGTGATGAGGGGAGCTGTGATGAGGGAAGCTGTGATGACGGAAGATGTGATGAGGGAAGCTGCGATGAGGGCAGCTGTGATGAGGGAAGCAGTGATGAGGGAAGCTGTGATGAGGGAAGCTTTGATGAGGGAAGCTTTGATGAGGGAAGCTGTGATGACGGAAGATGTGATGAGGGAAGCTTTGATGAGAGAAGCAGTGATGAGGGAAGCTGATGAGGGAAGCTGTGATGAGGGAAGCTTTGATGAGGGAAGCTTTGATGAGGGAAGCTGTGATGACGGAAGATGTGATGAGGGAAGCTGCGATGAGGGAAGCTGTGATGAGGGAAGCTGCGATGAGGGAAGCTGTGATGAGGGAAGCTTTGATGAGGGAAGCTGTGATGACGGAAGATGTGATGAGGGAAGCTGCGATGAGGGAAGCTGTGATGAGGGAAGCTGTGATGAGGGAAGCAGTGATGAGGGAAGCTGTGATGAGGGAAGCTTTGATGAGGGAAGCTTGATGAGGGAAGCTTTGATGAGGGAAGCTGTGATGACGGAAGATGTGATGAGGGAAGCTTTGATGAGAGAAGATGTGATGAGGGAAGCTGTGATGAGGGAAGCTTTGATGAGGGAAGCAGTGATGAGGGAAGCAGTGATGAGGGAAGCAGTGATGAGGGAAGCAGTGATGAGGGAAGCAGTGATGAGGGAAGCTGTGATGAGGGAAACTGTGATGAGGGAAGCTGTGATGATGAGGGAAGCTGTGATGATGAGGGAAGCTGTGATGAGGGAAGCTGTGTGATGAGGGAAGCTGTGATGAGGGAAGCTTGTGATGAGGGAAGCTTGATGAGGGAAGCTGTGATGAGGAAGCTGTGATGAGGGAAGCTGTGATGAGGGAGGTCTGTGATGAGAGAAGCTGTGATGAGGGAAGCTGTGATGAGGGAAGCTGTGATGAGGGAAGCTTTGATGAGGGAAGCTTTGATGAGGGAAGCTGTGATGAGGGAAGCTGTGATGAGGGAAGCTGTGATGAGGGAAGCTGTGATGAGGGAAACTGTGATGAGGGAAGCTGTGATGAGGGAGGTCTGTGATGAGAGAAGCTGTGATGAGGGAAGCTGTGATGAGGGAAGCTGTGATGAGGGAAGCTGTGATGAGGGAAGCTGTGATGAGGGAAGCTTTGATGAGGGAAGCTTTGATGAGGGAAGCTGTGATGAGGGAAGCTGTGATGAGGGAAGCTGTGATGAGGGAAGCTGTGATGAGGGAAACTGTGATGAGGGAAGCTGTGATGAGGGAGGTCTGTGATGAGAGAAGCTGTGATGAGGGAAGCTGTGATGAGGGAAGCTGTGATGAGGGAAGCTGTGATGAGGGGAGCTGTGATGAGGGAATGTGTGATGAGGGAAGCTTTGATGAGGGAAGCTTTGATGAGGGAAGCTGTGATGAGGGAAGCTTTGATGAGGGAAGCTGCGATGAGGGAAGCTGTGATGAGGGAAGCAGTGATGAGGGAAGCTTTGATGAGGGAAGCTGTGATGAGGGAAGCTTTGATGAGGGAAGCTGTGATGAGGGAAGCTGTGATGAGGGAAGCTGTGATGAGGGAAGCTGTGATGAGGGAAGCTGTGATGAGGGAAGCTGTGATGAGGGGAGCTGTGATGAGGGAAGCTGTGATGAGGGAAGCTTTGATGAGGGAAGCTGCGATGAGGGAAGCTGCGATGAGGGAAGCTGTGATGAGGGGAGCTGTGATGAGGGAAGCTGTGATGAGGGAAGCTGTGATGAGGGAAGCTGCGATGAGGGAAGCTGTGATGAGGGAAGCTGTGATGAGGGAAGCAGTGATGAGGGAAGCTGTGATGAGGGAAGCTGTGATGAGGGGAGCTGTGATGAGGGAAGCTGTGATGAGGGAAGCTTTGATGAGGGAAGCTGTGATGAGGGAAGCTGTGATGAGGGAAGCTGTGATGAGGGAAGCTGTGATGAGGGAAGCTTTGATGAGGGAAGCTTTGATGAGGGAAGCTGTGATGAGGGAAGCTGTGATGAGGGAAGCTGTGATGAGGGAAGCTGTGATGAGGGAAGCTGTGATGAGGGAAACTGTGATGAGGGAAGCTGTGATGAGGGAATGTGTGATGAGGGAAGCTTTGATGAAGGAAGCAGTGATGAGGGAAGCTGTGATGAGGGAAGCTTTGATGAGGGAAGCAGTGATGAGGGAGGTCTGTGATGAGGGAAGCAGGATGAGGGAAGCTGTGATGAGGGAAGCTGTGATGTTGGAAGCTGTGATGAGGGAAGCTTTGATGAGGGAAGCAGTGATGAGGGAAGCTGTGATGAAGGAAGATGTGATGAGAGAAGCTGCAATGAGGGAAGATGTGATGACGGAAGATGTGATGAGGGAAGCTTTGATGAGAGAAGATGTGATGAGGGGAGCTGTGATGACGGAAGATGTGATGAGGGAGGTCTGTGATGAGGGAAGCTGTGATGACGGAAGCTGCTGCATGCATGGGTATGTTAAGGTGTTCTTCTTTTGTTTTATTTCTACCAGTCATTGGAGTGTAGCCAAGCCAGGACACCACTTTTGAAGGGTTTAGTTGAACAAATCAACCCCAGTAGTTATATTTTAAGCATGATACGTATGCCATCAGCCTCATTTTCCAAACTGCTAAGTTACAGGGATGTAAACAAACCACCACCAGTTGACAAGCAGTGATGAAGGACAAACAAAAAACACACAGATAACATACATGTGTGTGTGTGTAACAAAACAGGAAATTGGAAAGGTTTTGGTCTTATTTATTCACCATTACATGTTTCATGCTACATGTTAGATAGACATGAAATTTACCCTAACTACCTACACAATACACACACACATATATATATATATATATATACACACACACACACACACACACGTATGTACATTAATGGTGGGTTTCTTTCAGTTCCTGTCAAGCAAATCTACTCACAAATCTTTAGTCAACCTGATGCTATAGTAGAAGACACTTCCTCAAGGTGTCCCACAGTGGGACTGAACCCAAGACCACGTGGTTAGAAAGCAAGCTTCTTACCCAAAACGCCACGCCTGTGCCTATATGTTTAAATATCTTTGAAAGGGAAGCTGACCAGTTGTCCAAGATACACTTATGTCTGTTATAAAGAAGAAGGATTTGTTTTTCTATAAAGACATTGTATAGTTATGTCCCTTTATATTCTTACCATGTCTACATGTGAAGATGTGTGGCCTAGTTGTTAAGGTGTTGCACTCATGATTGCCAGATTATGGGTTCAATTCCTAGACCAGATGGTGTGTTGTTTTTTTGTGCAAAACGCTTCATTCCATGTTGGTCTAAAGGTGTCTTGCATTGGGAGTGAACCTAAATCCATGTAACTGGGAAGCAAACTTCTCTACCACACACACACACGCAAGCTTGCATCTATCTATCTATATATAAGTATGTATGTATGTGTAGAGGTGTGTGGTTTAGTGGTTAGGGTGTCAGCATCATGATTGTAAGATTGTGGTTTCGATTCTTGGACCAGGCGACACGTTGTATTCTTGAGCAAAACACTTCATTTCACGTTGCTCCAGTCCACTCAGCTGGCAAAAATGAGAAACACTGCAATAGACTGGCGTCCCATCCAGCTTGGGAACACATACGCCATGGAAACCGGGAAACTGGGCCCATTTGGGAGGTGCAATGGCCCAGTGGTTAGGGCAGAGCACTTGTGGTCAGAGGATCGCAGTTTCGATTCCCAGACCAGGCGTTGTGTGTGTTTATTGAGCGAAAACACCTAAGGCTCCACAAGGCTCTGGCAGGGGGTGGTGGTGACCCCTGTTGTACTCTTTCGCCACAACTTTTTCTCACTCTCTCTTTCTGTTTCTTGAGTAATGCAGCGATGGATTGGCATCCCATCAAGCTGGGGGAGGGGGGAACACATACACCACAGAAACCAGGAAACTGGGCCCATGAACCTGGCTAGGCTTGAAAAGGGCACATAAAAAAAATTTGTCTATGTCTTCCGCTGTAACTCCAGACCCACGCATGAGTGAATCTGAATTGTGTGAAAAACAAGGTACATAAATTCACACTCTTTGGTCCGCCTGGTTGATGTGTTCTACTTCCAAGAAGAGTAGTTTAATATTGAGAAGAATAATCAAAAGCTACAAGAGAAAAACAAAACAACAGTTGTCCTGACAATGTACAAATATCCATACTTGCAAAATATTCTTTTTTGGTCATGTTTACATTTTTTTTATATTCTTATTGCAAATGGTGAAAGACGCAGTCATCGGTTAAAATCATTCTATTGACCAAATCACTGGTTCACTGCACATTTTTTTCTTCTTCTGAATGCTAAAGGAATATCTATAACTTGATGTAGGGCAAAAATCACAAAGGAAAAATGCACTGGTTTCCTTTCAGTTTTCTCATTCATGCTGAAAGATATAGAGATATGCACACACACATTAGGCACTCCTCATTTAATATATATACATGAGTGTATGTGTGTGTCAATAGGTATGTGTATATATACATATATGTACATATATGTATATATATATACCAATTAAGGACTGCACACGAAAAGTGGACAGTCAACATGCTAGATATAGACGTCAAATCGCTATTCTCCACAAAAAAAAGTTTATGTTCTCAGATCTGAGAACATAAACTTTTTTTGTGGAGAATGGCGATTTGACGTCTATATCTAGCATGTTGACTGTCCACTTTTCGTGTGCAGTCCTTAATTGGTATATAGAAATATTTTAATCTTCGGATTCTTTTTTAATATGCTAGACCACTGGTTCTAATTGATAAATATCAATTTTTACCCTAAATTTAATTTTAATTGTATATATATATATATATATAATGTGAGGCATCTCTTTTACTCTTTTACTTGTTTCAGTCATTTGACTGTGGCCATACTGGAGCAACTAGAAATAGCAACCAAATCTCACTCATAGAGCTCATTAATATCTTGACGAAGAAAGGAACATATTGAATAAAATAACCCCTAGACACACTCATACAAACAAGGGGTGGCCATGGTTGGAATGCTTTAGGTCATAGGATTATTGGCTCAAGACAAAACTGGGATTAACCCTTTAGCATTTAAGCCATCCATATCTAGCCTGAATGTTCTACCTTTTTATGTTCGAACTGGCCACCTACACTACAATGTCATTCGAAAAATAAACAACCACATCTTCGAAATCTTGAAGCTACAAGATAATGCGTGATTAATTTTTTAAAATCTGGATAAATAAGCCTTACATTTGATAGAGTAATTGGAATGCTAAAGACTTAAATAATAACAAACAAATCCAAGTAAATAAAAACTTGAATAAAACTGCTTGCATGACTATGTGGTAAGAAGCTTGCTTCCCAACTACATGGTTCTGGGTTCAGTCCCACTGTGTGGATTTGGTAGGCAGAAATTAAAAGAAGCCCAGGGTATATAGATGTGAGTGTTTGTTCCTCCACCTCACTCCTTTGGTTTGTTTAGGTACCTGTAACTTAGTAGTTCAGCAAAAGAGATCAATAGAGTATGTATTAGGTTTAAAAATAAGTCCTGGGGTTGATTTGTTCAACTAACCACTTCAGGGTAGTGCTCCAGCGTGGCCACAGTGAAATAACCAAAACAAGCAAAATAAACAATAACTGTATTCATGCTAAATAAAGTAATTGATGCATTTTTTTGGAAATTTCTCTCACAAAATCTTTGATTTTGGTATTTCAGAAATCTTGTGTTTCTATTCTATTCTTAAATGGCATCGTGTAAGAAGCCATGCAGATTTTTAATATGGAATCTTCTCTTGGAGGAAGTAAACATTTGAAAAAGCAGTTCTATGAGCTTAAACTAATTTATGTTCTTTATACTTTTTATTTGTCTTTTTTGTTTTGTTTTTGTGTGTGTATGTGTGTGTGTGTGTGTGTTTTGTTTTCGCTCTTCTAGTTTCTATTGCAAAGGGCATTGTTGATTGTTTAAGAATCAGAGCAAAAGCATGATTGACAACCGTTCTTGATTCACAATACCTGCTTGCTGATAGCTAGCTTCTATGAAAAAGAACTTAGCTATAGAATTTAAGAATCAATATGTAAAATCATAAATGTTTTAATAATAATCAATTTTTCAGAATTTTCACGGAAAGTGTTTTTGTCTTTATTTTCTTTATATGTAAATTCTATTTCAGCTCAGTTCAATAATCAATACAGCAAACCTATTTCTCATTTTCCTTATTATCATTATTATTAGATAAAAAGCAGCAATCTACTAGACATGTTAGTTTTTATATATCCTATTTCCTATTTTATACATCAAAGTTGTTGTATTTTTCAGTGGAAAATTACCAGATGTGATTAGGTTTCAATATAATTAAATAAAAACATGCTATTGATGAAAATGATTTCATTTGTGAATAATAACATAATAATAATCAATAGTTGACTCTGGTTGATTCCATCACAGAGTAAGGAATGATTTAACTTGATTTATTAATGTTAAATGTAATATGGTTTTTCAAAATATGTCTTAACGTTCAATTTGTTTTCATCTTAAAGTCAGATACCGTTTTAACAGAATAAACATTTATTAACAACAAATTACAAATTAAAGGCAAAATAATATCACATTCAAAATCAATTATTAAAATTCCATCTCTTTTCCACACTCTCAGATTAACCCTTTTGTAACCAAGTTTTTTTTTTCTCCCCTTTTTCAACAAGAAGACAATTTTGTATTTGTGGTTTTAATTTTCAAAGTAATCAAGAATTATGAGATTTAGAGAAATAACGCACTTTCAACTGAATGAAAGACAATTGTTCACATTCAAAATCAGTTATCAAAATTCCAAACTCTTTGCCATTGTATTTTAACCCTTTCACTGCAGATGTCAGATATCTCCACTCAAAATTTCATTATCCCTAACTGCAGAAAGCAAATTTATATACCAAGCTATCTTTTGTTAAGGAATATCATGTTTGAAACTATTTTCCATTGAAATATGCCAAGTATGTTGAGGCAATGGGATTTGCAGAAAATAACAATTCTGATTTTTGGTAGATATTTAACATCATTACTGGAATAACCCTGAAATTTAATTTTGCAGTAAATGGGTTAAGGAAATTTGTCAAACCTGTGATCAAAGACAGTCCAACCATGACTGTCTTACTTTTTTTTTTTTACTAGTTACACTAAATTCAAGACATGATCCAATGTCTCCTATTTTTACTTTAACCCTTTTACTGCAGAAATCAGATATATCCACTCAAAATTTCATTATCCCTAACTGCAGAAAGTAGTTTTATTCACCAATCTATCTTTTGTTGAAGAATGTTACGCTTGAAACTATTTTTTGTTGTGATAGTTTACAAAGGCAATTCTTCTTTCACAGATATTTTATATCATTTACTAGAATAATCATGAAATTTAATTTCACAGTTAAAAGGCTAACAAGAATATGTTCTGCCTCTGTAGTTTTGATTTTTGAAATAACGAAGACTAACTTTCAACTTAATTAAAGACGCAAAAATTTATCTATTTGAACTGTAATGTTATCATTCCTGAACTAACAAGGTTTGAAACAAAGATTTGAATTTAAAATTTGAACATAATTTTGCAACCCCAGGAAGATAAAAACCAAAATTAATACTGGTAGTGTTTGAACTCAAAATATAGAAGAATGAAACTAAATACTAAATACTGTATTTCTCTGCTCTATGAACTCACCATTGTATTACAATAATGCTATGTTTTTTCTGTTGATCAACTGTTATTGTTTGTAACACTAAAATACATTTTACAACTAAGGTTTTTAGTTTTATAACATTTTCATATGAAAAGCTTCTGCAATAATATATCTATAAACTGAATGTCGTAATTCATAGAGTTCACTGTCCATATTTCTCTGATCAATTTGATCATTTGAATGTTTGCAGTTAGATTAACTCGTTAGGCATACACAAATGTTTGATAATGACTCAGACAAACAAACACACAGTCAAAATGAAGTGGAATCATGCCAATGACCGGGTCGCAGTTGGTGCAACAAAATATTTTTGACATCAAATACTAAAAATACTAAATAGTTTAAGCGAAGTTGTAGGCGCAGAAGTGTTTGTGTGGTAAGTAGCTTGCTTACCGATCACATGGTTCCGGGTTCAGTCCCACTGTGTGGCACCTTGGGCAAGTGTCTTCTACTATAGCCTCGGGCCGACCAAAGCCTTGTGAGTGAATTTGGTAGGCAGAAACTGAAAGAAGCCCATCATATATATATGTATATATATATATGTGTGTGTGTGTGTGTGTGTGTGTGTGTGTTGTGTGTGTGTGTGTGTGTGTGTGTGTGTGTTTGTGTGTATGTTTGTGTGTCTGTGTTTGTGTCCCCAACATCGCTTGACAACCGATGCTGGTCTGTTTACATCCCCATAACTTAGCAGTTCGGCAAAAGAGACCGATAGAATATGTACTGGGCGTACAAAGAATAAGTCCTGGGGTCGATTTCCCCAACTAACGGCGGTGCTCCAGCATGGCCCCAGTCAAATGACTGAAACAAGTAAAAGAGTAAAAGAGTAACCCTTGTGTGTTTTTGAATAGCTAACATGTGTCCTCCCTGCTGCAATTGTTTTAGTTTCAACACATGTTCTCAGATCAAATCACTCACCTGGCAGGTACACCTCTGATGTTTGGAGAGAGATTTTCTTAAGCCTTTGTTTTGAGTGAAAGTGCTTTCACTGTTTGGTTGTTGAAGCACAAATGTTATGGGGCAAGCCAAAAGCTTCTTTCCAAAAGGTTAATGTGATCCTATCTTTTTTTAAAGATTTTCTATTTAATATAATAAACCCTTTTGAGACACTTGGTGTTTTGGCATGTGTAGCCAAAAAGACCAAAATTTGTTTTCTATTGAGATTCACCTACTGAAAGATGATCTCTGATTGGCTATTACATTTCAAAAGCAACCATTCACAACATTTGTTTCATCAGGCTGACGGATTGACTTCAAAGTTCTTTCAGCTTGCGTCACCTGGGCCGATGAATTGGCCCGGGTGTCCCAAGAGGGTTTAATAATTTCTATTTTAAGAAAATCATTCTTCAAATAATGTGACTGTATCAACAATATTTTTCAAAACCTTCATGTGTGTGTGTGTATGGGGGGGGGGGTACAGCTAAACTGTTCAAGCTTCCTTTTATCACTCAAGAAATATTTTTACAACTGTAAAAGTTTAGTTAATCCAGGAATGTAAAACAATTTTACTACAGATTTTCTTAGGTGAAATACATCTACTTTACTATATTACTAAATACTGACCACTCACTCAATATTCTATAACGCTTCTATTGAGCTTTATATAATAAAAGCACCAACTGCAACTGAATCAATTGGTAGCCATGTAATCAACACTCATGGGGTTTAAGTCACACCATCATAAAATAGTGCAGAATTTTTTGACCAAAACCAGTGGTAGGGAAGCAATTTTTTTTTTTTTTTGGTACAACATATTACAATATGATGGGAACAAAACCAACAATATGTCATGATGTGTCTCACTTCATCATGAGATATACTGGGATTTGAACAAAACAAATGGAATGGTTGTAAGGAAGATCGGCATGAGATGGGACAGTAACGCTGGTCTCAGAAAGCAAGCAGCTTAAAAGATTCCCTCTTTTTCTACTTTATATGACTGACTGCTTTAGGGACAAAAACAAATCATTGGTTTCTACACTGAGAAATATTTTGAGCTTTGAGAAATTTACGCTGAGGTCGTTTCTAAGACACGTCCCACTCCACTTAAATAAAGAAAACAAAAATTAATTATAACAATTGATTAAAGACAACAAAAATTAAGGGAACACAGAACACCCTATTATGTTGAAGTGGAGTGGAATCATATAGAAAGACATGGAAACTAGTTGCAACAACACCGCATGTTTTAATGCAGATGCTGCACACATATAAGTCAATATATACATACATATATATATATTTATTTATTTGGAACAGTGGATCTCAATACACATAAAGCTATAAATAATAGCATATTAATATGGGGTTGAAATACCCCTTTTTTGGGGGTGGATAGGAAAAGTCAAAGGAAATACACGACTGCATCCTATTGGGCAGCCTTCAACTTTTTTCTATCTCCAAAGGGTTTTTCAACACAACATTTTACCCCTGCTATTATTTATAGCTTTATGTGCTTTGAGAGCCAATGTTCCAAAAAACAAAAAAAAAAATAATAATAATAATTTCATGTTCTCTCAAAAGTTTATAAATACTTATGACTTCAACAATATATGTATATATGTGTGTGTGTGTATATATGTATGTATATATATATATATAAATTTTATTTCGTAATGAGATAAAAAACCAAGGCTGTGTAGATTTTAGAACATATATATATATATATATACATATATATAAAAGTTAATAAATTGTATGGTATACAACTGGTAGTTCCCTGGTAAAGCATATTCACTTTCTCAGTGTTCGTTAGGTATTTGATTAATGAGAAGGACGGAAGATGGAAGATACAAAAAAAGTTTATTGGTCACTACAATTATTCCAACCTACCTAGCATCAGTCGCTCACACGTAGGATATTGAACATCTGGTTCAGGTGTATCCATAGTGTAGATGGGTCGAAACAGTCGTAGTGATCAATAAACTTTTTGGTATCTCCCATTTTCTGTCTCTATCATTAATCAAATATATATATATATATATATTATATATATATATATATAATATATATATAAATATATATATATATATATAAATATATATATATAATATATATATATATATATATATATATATATAAATATATATATATATATATATATAAATATATATATATATATAAATATATATATATATATAAATATATATAATATATATATAAATATATATATAAATATATATATATATATATAAATATATATATAAATATATATATATATATATATATGTATATATATATATATATATATGCATATATCTGCATGTGTATGAGTGTGTGTGTGCTTGCGGCGTATGTATGTACATGAGTGGGTGAACAAATAAAACAAACTAGCACTCAACAATTTAGTCAGAGTTTTAAGTATTTAATAACAGGTTTGACATAGTTCCACATTAAAAATCTCATGGGCGAAACAGCTGATGATTCACTTTTGTGGCAACTCAGAGTTTCTCGGGTGCAGTAAAGGGACTGAGTGGTAACAAAATGAATCTCCTGCTGTTTTCAAATAAATAAACTCATAAACTCTACCACATGTATCAAGTACTCTCTTTCTTTCACTTTTTTGCAAACATATATATATAATATATAATATGATAAACATACATACATATACATATATATCCCATGGTGGGTTGCATTTACAACCCCTATCTCAATTTGTATATATATATATATATATTATATATATATATACATATATATATTTATATATATAATATATATATATATACATATATATATATGTATATATATGTATGTGTGTATATATATATATATATATGTATGTATGTATGTATGTATGTATGTATGTATGTATATATAGGTGGTAATTAGAAAATTGTTTTTGCTTGTCTCATTTTGAGTTCATTTGATGTTAGCACATAGCACCATGGCTATTCAGCATATTTTGTTTTCTAAAACTGTGAACTTTACGCTTCATTAACAGGCAAAAAAAACAGTGGCGCTAAGCCTTTAAGAACATTAAAAGAAAATAATTGTCAAATCCTTCAGTCGTCATCCTCGCTGTTGATAATATCAGAGGATTTTTCGTCTGGTTTAATTTCCAGGGAAATTATTTCCTCTTTGTGACTTTCTCTCTGTGATTCACGGTAAGCCTCTCTTATGGCGTCGAGTTCAGCTAATTCAGCCTGGAAAACAAATATTCGACAGAATAAAATTAGTTTCAGCTTTCAAATTAAGGCAGAAAATATCCAGATCTTCTGGTTTTAATTTATTAACTGCAAATTCATTATAAAACATTTAAACCCTTTATCATTTAAAGCAGCCATATTTTGCTCAAATATTCTGGTTTTTATGTTTAAACCAGCTAGATCTAACCTTTCACATAGGAAGCACTCCGTCGGTTACGACGACGAGGGTTCCGGTTGATCCGATCAACAGAACAGCCTGCTCGTGAAATTAACGTGTAAGTGGCTGAGCACTCCACAGACACGTGTACCCTTAACGTAGTTCTCGGGGATATTCAGCGTGACACAGAGAGTGACAAGGCCGGCCCTTTGAAATACAGGTACAACAGAAACAGGAAGTAAGAGTGGGAGAAAGTTGTGGTGAAAGAGTACAGCAGGGATCACCACCATCCCTGCCGGAGCATCGTGGAGCTTTAGGTGTTTTCGCTCAATAAACACTCACAACACCCGGTCTGGGAGTCGAAACCGCGATCCTACGACCGCGAGTCCGCTGCCCTAACCACTGGGCCATTGTGCCTCCACTAACCTTTCACACCTACCCTACAATGTCATTCTTGTTATAAGCAGTAACATCATTGAAATACTGAAGGTATGAAGTAATGCATGATTACTTCACAACAATGGGAATAAATAAGCATAACATTTGAGAGATTAATCTAAATGCTCAAAGATTAGCAAAGAAAACAGGGGAGGGTGGAAGTAGCGTGTACAGGTCCAATGTGGTCTCCAGTGCATATATGCTCTGTTTAAAACAATGATTCCAAACTAATGAAAGGGCCTTTACACAGTCACTTGTTGACCTACAAGAAATAGCAGCCAAGTCTTCCTTCAAATCATCCCTTCCCTGCTATCTTAAATAAAGAATGATAAATTGAACAGTGTTAAAAAAAAAGAGAAAAACAGGATAAAGCAGGATGATGATGTTGATGATGATGATGATGATGATGATGATGATGATGATGATGATGATGATGATGATGATGCTTATTGTTTGCTCAAATTAGTGATCACAGGCATTAGTATGTTTCCGGCTTTGTGTATCTTGGATGCACTATCCAATGTGCCCTGTTTAAAGATGGCAGGGCTGGGATTTGAGAGATTCACCTGGTCAATCTCTAGCAGGTCAATGAGTGACTACACAGAGGTTCCCACATTGGTTATAATAATGATGATGGTGGTGGTGGTAGTGATGACATGGACTACTTAAAGAAAATGTCAATGAGAAACGTATGAAAGAAAGTAAAAGCGCATAGTTTTCTATGATCAGTATAAATTATTACAGGGTTGTACTTGTTTGGCAAGTGACTGGAGAGTGTGCTGGAACGGAAAGAATGACATTGTCTCTGCAGGCAGGACCACATACATCGCATGAAGATGGGAGCATCCCGAAAGACTCGCTTGCGTGGGGTGCTGGCCTTTGACAAGGGAGCACAAGAGCAAACCACCCGTCTTTCTTTCAAAAATGTCTGCAAAAAAGACACGAAGTTACTGAATATAAACACTGAAAGATAGGAGGGCATTGCAAGCATCTGCCATAACTGGAGATTGGAACTAGGTAGAGGTTTGAAAAGAAGTGAGAATCTGAGGCATGCAGCTGAAAGTAAAGTGCATCGAACAAAAAACGAAATATCCGAGAGAATTATCGATCTGTATACTGTTGGAAGCCTTCTAGGCTGCAGCACTTAACCTGAGAAAGCATCTCCATAGAAATATGGTATTAAAAACATAGAAATGTATCAGTATCAGGTAAAGATTGCCCAGTAGTAGTGGTGGCATTACTAGATCCGGATTTCTGCTTTTTTTAAGCTTCATCAGTGGCAAATATCCACTGGCACCATATGCTAAGTGAATAACGACTGCTGATATAATTAAACGATGCTTGAAATGTTACTGATGTCACATTTAATTGGCAGGCCAAATAAAATTCATTATTGGTGATGGAACCAGTATTAGTTCAAATTGGTGAGTACTATAGTTTAGAAAGCTTTTAACTGTATATACAAATTAAGTATATATACAGATCACTAATTAGAACTATGCAGCACTTATCCTGAGAAAGTATCTCCATAGAAATATGGTATTAAAAACATAGAAATGTATCAGTAGCAGGTAAAGATTTCCCAGTAGTAGTGGTGGCATTACTAGATCCGGATTTCTGTTTTTTTTAAGTTTCATCAGTGGCAAATGTCCACTGGCACCATATGCTAAGTGAATATTAACTGCTGATATAATTAAACGCTGCTTGAAAGGTTATTGATGTCACATTTAATTGGCAGGCCAAATAAAATTCATTATTGGTGATGGAACCAGTATTAGTTCAAATTGGTGAGTACTACAGTTTAGAAAGCTTTTAACTGTATATACAAATTAAGTATATATACAGATCACTAATTAGAACTAATACTGCTTCTGTTGCTACTAAAAATCCTAGATAACATTGGCAAGTAATATATTCAATTGCTGTTACTGTAACCAGTACTGTCACTCCTGTGTAGGCCTCTACAAGCACAGCAGATGCTGCTCAACCAACAAGACTGAAGTAAGACTGTTCCAGGAGTAAATCACAGGTTGAACAGATCACACTCAGATGTCACATATCAACACACACACACACACACTGTGCCATAGAAGAGTCTTGATAGTGATTTATTTAAAACAGTTATTTTTAACCAGGAGCCACACAGCCTTTAGAGACGTAGAGGTATACCACTTTTTATAGGCTACATGTGAAAATAAAAGGTGTGTGTGTACATGTGTGTGTGTGTGTGAAAGTTTTTGCATTTGAGAGACCAAATTTTGTGAGGAGACTGCATACAAATTTAACACTCTGATGTAACATCTCTCTGTCATCATACTATTTTATTTTTCATTGCTGCTGCTGCCAACGCCATCATCATCATCATCACCACCCTCATTTTATATCCATTTTTTTCCATGCTGACAAAGGTCAAGTCCATCATGTTTTGAGCCAGCTGTTATTCAGAGGAAACTATCTTTCTGAGTCAGTTCTTGTCCAAGTTTACTGTCCCTTGAAGGATCACATCTTGATTGTGCAATTTTAGCATAGTTTCTATGGCTGGAAGTTCTTCCTAACACCAACCACTTTACAGAGCATACTTCAGTGCATTTGCATCATAGCACCAGCACTTATGAGGTTGCCTTGTACCCTGCAGGACTAAAGAGCTTTCAATACTCTACATTGTCTACATTCATTCAAGACACTGAACAGGAGTGAGGGCAATGACAGAAAATGAATGAAGGTGAGTGGGTGAAAGAAGTGAGAGAATGAGTTACAGGGATGAGATGATAGTAGGAGGTTGAGTAATGGAAGAGAGACAGTAATGGTAGGGAGTAATGGGAAACGAGCAATTTTAATAGTATATGTTAAACATAACGACAGTTTATTATTCATTACATGCTATTAATTATTAGGACAAAATACAAAACAATGACAATTACATAGAAACAATAGTGTTTACCAATTCTTGTGAAGATATTTGGTATACTCACAACACAAAAGGATATAACATTGACATTATTAAATATTGCATGTTTCTAGTTCTTTCTCTTTACTCTCTTTACTTGTTTCAGTCATTTGACTGTGGCCATGCTGGAGCACTGCCTTTAATCGAGCAACTCGACCCCGGGACTTATTCTTTGTAAGCCCAGTACTTATTCTATCGGTCCCTTTTGCGGAACCGCTAAGTGACAGGCACTTATCCTGAGAAAGCATCTCCATAGACATATAGTATTAAAAACAGAAATGTATCAGCAGCAGCTAAAGATTGCCCAGTAGTAGTGGTGGCATTACTAGATCTGGATTTCTGCCTTTTTTAAGCTTCATCAGTGGCAAATATCCACTGGCACCATATACTAAGTAAATATTAACTGCTGATATAATTAAACGGTGATTGAAATGTTATTGATGTCACATTAAATCTGCATAAAAATTATTATTTTTTTAGTTAGCTGCTACAAACACTTTGTTTTTATGTGATACAACAACAACAATTACAAAAATTACAAGGGATAAATTAGTACTGTTTATGAGTGGACACCATGGAGGTAAGTTATGTTGAGGAGGAGACCTAAGCAAAAAAAAACACACAAAACACTACTAACTTACAACACACATACACCTTGCACATACCATTTCCTTCAATGTTCTGCTTTGTTATAACCAGAAATGGCTCTGACAAAAGTAGCATTAATTTCATTAGGTCATTCAATTGTTCACAACTGATCATTAGACCAATTGAGTAAACCTCAATCAGTAATGTACCTATAATGACTACTGGAAACAGCTGTAAGCCAGATTTGCTCTGATAAAGGAAAAGTATGCAATGACCATTAGTTATACCTTGTATCATACACCATTATATATATATAATCGAAGGGCCTTAGAGTCAACCAAAGTCCTAATAAAGTAGGAAGGAAGACAAAACACAAATCCCTTCAGGTAGATGGCCCTGCTTGATCTGTAGAAAAGGTGTAGAAAAAGCTATGGACACATAAGAGGTGCAGCAATATCAAAGGAAGGCTAACTGGGAAGATAGGTTTTGTATGTGGCAGATGCTTAGCAGCAATAAACACTGAAAATGTGCAGAGAACAGCTTCTGTCACATTCCAGGGAGAAAAACTAGAAGTAGTTGGAATTTGAACTCAGACCATAACGGCAGATGAAATACCATAAGCATTTTGCCTGGTGTGCTAATGTTTCTGCCAGCTCGCCGCCTTGAGGCAAGGTTGTTTATGGAAGACCAACAGTCACCCATGCATACCAGCCTCCCCTCTACACACCACTGAGAAAAGCAAAGGCTGAACACAATACACAACCTGGTCTGGGTATCAAACTCACAACCTCATGATTGTGAGCCTGGCGCTCTAACCACTGAACCATGCACCTTCACATTCATCATCGTTTAATATCTGTTTTCCATGCTGGCATGGGTTGGATGGTTTGACTGGGCATTGGCAAGCCAGGAGGCTGCACCAGGTTCCAATTGGATTTGGCATGGTTTCTACAGCTGGATGCCCTTCCTTACATCAACCACTCTGAGAGTGTAGTGGGTGCTTTTTATGTGCCACCGGAATGGGACCAGTCAGACAGTACTGGCATCAGCCACATTCAGATGACGCTTTTTACGTGCTACTGACACAGGAGCCAGTCAGGGCAGTGAGGCTGGCATTGACCACATTCAGATGGTGCTTTTCACATGCCACTGGTATGGGGAGCCAGTCAGCCTGCACTGGCAACGACCCATGCATAAATGGTGCTTATTGCATACTACATTATCTTAATATATAAAAGTGAATGTATGCATGAGGTCTGTCTCAAAAAACAAACCAAACTTTTAAAAAATAACATTTATTACTTTAAATACAAACAATATGAGAGATCACTATGTGGATCTCTTGTATGCTAAAAATAGACACCAAACCATCTTACCACTAAGTCTGTGTTCTCAGCTTAGTAACATGATAGATGTTTACAAGCTAGACAAATGAAAAGAAGTAAACATAGCAAAGTTTCCAAAGAAATAGCCATCTGGAAACATTTATTTCTTTTCATTTGTCTTGCTCGTAAACATCTAGCGTCTTACTAAGTTGAGAACACAGATTTAGTGTTAAGACGGTTTGACATCTATTTTTAGCATACAAGGGGTCCACACACTAATCTCTCATATTGTTTATATTTAAATAGAATTCACGGTCCTCGGACAATTTTAAGAATGCTGACCACTTGTTGAAATTGATGTTATTTAATAATATTATTTAATAACATTAATTTCTACTCTTATTCTCTCTCTTTTACTCTTTTACTTGTTTCAGTCATTTTGACTGCGGCCATGCTGGAGCACCGCCTTTAATCAAGCAACTCGACCCCGGGACTTATTCTTTTGTAAGCCCAGTACTTATTCTATCGGTCTCTTTTGCCGAACCGCTAAGTAATGGGGACATAAACACACCAGCATCAGTTGTCAAGCAATGCTAGGGGAACAAACACAGATACACAAACACACACACCTATATATATATATATATAATATATATATATATATATATATATATATATATTATATATATATATATGATGGGCTTCTTTCAGTTTCTGTCTACCAAATCCATTCACAAGGCTTTGGTCAGCCTGAGGCTATAGTAGAAGACACTTGCCCAAGGTGCCACGCAGTGGGACTGAACCCAGAACCATGTGGTTGGTAAACAAGCTACTTACCACACAGCCACTCTTGCACCTCTACACAGCCACTCCTTACTTTACTAAAAATTTAATCCAAATTTGTCTTATTCAAACTAGTTCATTCTTCTAGTGATTTCACTGTTTCCTGTGTTTTTCTCCTGTTTTGAAATGTATCCTAGAGGGCGCTATCAGGAGTGGTGTGCAGTTCTTGTAGTGAAGTTTCTTCTAACTTATCTATCATTGGATATAAGCAACTTCATGGGGGTGATTTCAAAAAAAAAAAAAAATGGTGGAAGGGGGCAGAAGGAAAGGAAAAGTCTGCAGGAGCTATATCTAGGCGGGTAAGAAATACTGGGGACAAAAATATTGTTTGATTATCTTGTGCTTTACCAGAAATTCATGGATAAGATAAAATAGATGAACAGGTGTGTGACTGTCATGGTATAGCATCTATGTTTTGATTATCCATGCCCCAGGCCTCTTCCTTCACACTTGAGAACAAAACTTTATTGATTGTCCGGCCATGTGGGACGAACAAATGATGAACGACATCCATCTGATTAAAAAAAGGTGATCAATATCACCTTCACAGTTGAGTGATTTTGAAATGTTTTTCTTGGTCATGGTAATGGAGACCCAACCTACTGCCGCAATTACCTATTTATTTCAACAGTATCCAGACAACATTTTGTCACCTGTATTGATGGTTTACAGAAAGCCTTAATTGGCATTTCAGTGACCAACAGCATCCAATTGACCATGATAAGGTTGTTTTTTTGTTCATCTCAACAGATGTAGTACATATTTTGCAGCAACACAACGCATTTTAATTTTTGGATTTGGTTTGCAAGATTCTTTATATGAGTTCGTGTGTTGAAGCATATTCTGTTTTGTCTGGGGAGAGTCATTCTCTTTTAGTGCCTTATTATTTAACACACTCACCGGTAAAATTTCCACTTATTTCTTATTTTTATTTTCTAAAATTTTCGTTGCGTCTTGCAACCTTTTCGATTGAAAAGGTTGCAAGACGCAACGAAAATTTTAGAAAATAAAAATAAGAAATAAGTGGAAATTTTACCGGTGAGTGTGTTAAATAATAAGGCACTAAAAGAGAATGATTCTCCCCAGACACAACAGAAAATGCATTTTCAATTTTGCTTTTAAAATCATGTGACACAAACGTTTCCAGATGGCTATTTCCTAAGAAACTTTGCAAATAATTTGGACAATGATTTTCATGGATCACAAGAAGAACATTCACAATATGATTGTCATTCATTATTATGGAAGGTTTTCAAGATTTTGGATCATCTTTACTGAATATTCTTGATTTGAAACACTGCTACCACTCACACAATATTGCTTACATCTCAAGCAAACTTCTTACTTGTACTTGTACTTGTGGCGACATTCACCCTGGGTGGGTTGAGTCGGCTTCTTCCACCACCCTCGAGGCATCTCGAACCATGGCAGTGGAAGAAGTTTTGTGGGAATATGAATTTCACAAGCGGTCCCCAACAATCCCGCATGTAGAGACATCCTGTTTGTTCACAGACGTAGGGACAGAACGACCGAGGAGCCGCCGGTTGCCGAAACAGACACTCCGAGGATTTTAACCCAATACCACTCGGTATCAGACCAATCCGCCTTGGGTGGCCCGACGGCATAGCTCTGACACTACCTGTTGCCAGCGTCCCCACCATTGTGAGGAGGGGATGGACTTTGGGGACGCAAGATGGACTTTGGGGAAGCAAACTTCCTCATAGGCCTGTTGCAACGTCAGAAAAATCTCCATAAAAGATTTTCCCAGTTTGAAATGGGATTACATGCAAACACTTTACTCTTTTTAAATCCTTCAATGGTTAACTTTTGATAAATAGAAAAGTGCACAAGACATACGGGTGCAGGAATAGCTGTGTGGTAAATAGTTTGCTTTTGCAACCACATGGCCTAGTGGTTAGAGCAGCAGACTCGCGGGTTCAAATCTCAGACTGGGTGATGTGTGTGTTTATGAACGAAACACCTAAGCTCCATATGGCTCCGGCAGGCGGTAATGGCGAACTTCTGCTGACTCTTTCGCCACAACTTTCTCTCACTCTTTCCTCCTGCATCTTGCAGCTCACCTGTGACGGACCAGCGTCCCGTCCAGGTGGGGAACCCATACGCCAAGGAAACTGTAATTATTTGTTTATTTTTATGAAACTCAACTTGAATTGTGTTCTCAACTCTTTGGATGCAGCAATTCTGAGAGAATCAACATTTCTAGAAGTACCAAAGTCTGTTAGCATGTTTTAAAAACAAGTTTTCTGAAATACAGGGAATTCATGTTATTGCATTTACTTTATGTATGAAATCTAAGAAAGGTCAAGCACTGTTGCTCATATACTACGGAAGTGTCAGAAGTGAGTATAATAACATGTGTGTGTGTGTGTGTGTGCACGCATATGTGTGCATGTGAGTATTCCAAATGGCTATTATAAATTTGTATAATAAATTAGAAGAAAATGAAAATAATCTGACCTTGACTGTTTGGATGTGAATTTGTCTCTTGTAAGCAACTGTCCTCATCGGAAATGGATTCAACCAATGGAATGCTATCTGAAATAGAAGATACATGAATATATATATATATATATATATATATAACAGAAGACATGTACACATGTGCATGCACACATACACATACACACACATACACATATATATCAAAGTATCAGTATTATAGATCCATTACAGCTGATCATATCAATTAGTTTTACATTGAATATTAGATAACCAGATATCAGATAACAGAATAGCTAATACTTGTACTCTTCAGGGATAAAAATATGGTAACTGTTCTGTTATTAGGGGTGAAAAATTGTCACATCAGGACATCTGGTTGGTGAGCACTGTGAGAAATGAAGAAAGGAAGTTGCAGGTGACAATTACAAGAGGGATTTATCAAGCATTTTGTCCCTTAGCCCCCTCAAAATCACAAGTTATCTATATATGTGTGTAGAGGAGTGTCTAAGGTGTTGGTATATATGTAGGATTGATATATGTATGGGGGAGATGTTAGAATTGGAAATCGGTGGGGTACCTGAACCATTAAGCCCATGTTTGGGGTGCACATACATCTATGTGTGCCTTCATGTGTGTATGGTTTAGTTAAAGATTTTGCTGGGTTCTGAGGATGTGATGGTAGACTGATGGATAAGATTCTAGTTATTATAATTATGGTGATTATATATACCTTCTTTCATTTGAAAATGGGCTAAAAATCTTGTTTCTGCAGTTTAAGCAGAAAACTTTTTAATTCAATTCTTTTCTCAGCTAAGCATAACCTACATTTTCTGCTATTACTAAAATAAACCTTGCACTTCTTCAAAATTTTTCATTTGATGTTGTAATGTGTGGTGCTTTCCTTCAATGACCATACATATTTAGCTAGGGCTGTGACATTGAATCTCTCCCAGATATCAAAGGAGGACTTATGGTTGTAAAGTCTGATCCTGAAAGGACCTTCTGTCACACCCACATACTTCCACACATTAGACTGCCCAATGGGGTCATTTGACACCACCTCTGCCTTATATTTGACTGCCTCAGTGTTGGCAGTAGCAATTAAGGAGATATATGATGCCTTTGCATGAGCATCCTGTCTCTGTCTCAGTTGTGGGCCTACCAACTAATATTTTCTTTACAATAGGTGAACAGCTCAAAGAAACTCTTGAGATATGTCTAAAAACTTTACAGAACCTATTCATATGGGCAAAGTTTTTGTCCACAAAGCAAAGGCAGATCTTAACCACACAAAGTTTTACACTCAGGGAGTACTACATGACTTTCCAGTGTATTTTCTCCTGTAGGGGCTAGGGGCTACTCCTATCCTGAAAACTGCTGGCAGCAAGAGCCTTATTGTAGCAGAGGGCAATAGCATCAAAAATCTCTTTACTCAAAGACAGATCAGAGTTTCTTCTGCTGACCCCTTCACTAGGTTTCTGAACATTATGGCTGGATGACAGGAAGCTGTGTTAATGTATATCAGTGTTTCATTTGACTTTCTAAAGGGCCTAGAGGCGTTGGATTCCAGATCCAAGGTTACACCAAGGAAACCAACAGTCTTCAGATTGGTATCTATTGTAACCACTGAATGTGTATATCCTGAAAATAAAACTAGGGATGCCAGTTAATCCAAATCTAAGAGAAAGACTCAGAGAAATAGAAGATTTAATTATGGTGTCAATACTTACTTGTGTAATTTGATTAATATTCACCATTTTTTCCCCAAGAACTTGCAAATATTTGTTAACAGCCATGTTAGATGGCTGGTTGATAATTTCTTCTTCTGATACTTTGAAAAACGCTAAAGCAAATCTGAATAACACCTGGAAAGAAATTATAGCAAAATCACAATTATTCTTAAAAACAATCTTAATTAACCATAGATTGGTAATTTACTATATTTACAGATTTTTATATTTCGGAATTCATTTCTGAAGCAAAAAGGAAAGAGAAACCAGACTGACCTTGCTTCCTTCATACAAGAAGGCATCCCAGACTCGTAGGAAAGTCTCTGGAGGTACATTGTCAACAAATATGGTAAGGAACCAATTGAAAGTGAATAAAGACAAATCAATGTTTTCTTTCTCTAGGTAGCCGTGTAGTCGGGGAAGTTTGTCTTGTACAAGGTCTTTTAATACACGCTGGAAATGGAAAAATAAGTCGATCATAAACAAAATTTCAGAATTCTGTGTATCAAATCTATGCAGAACATTAAAGCAAGGGTCAGTCAAAGTGAAAGCTAAAAGCTAAAACCAAAATTTATTCGGAAACATTTTGTACACTAGTAGAGGCGCAATGGCCTAGTGGTTAGGGCAGCGGACTCGCGGTCGCAGGATCGCGGTTTCGATTCTCAGACCGGGCGTTGTGTGTGTTTATTGAGCGAAAACACCTAAAAGCTCTACGAGGCTCCGGCAGGGGGTGGTGATCCCTGCTGTACTCTTTCACCACAATGGCGGTGCCCCAGCATGGCCACAGCTCAAGAGCTGAAACTGGAAAAACAAAAACAAAAACAAAACTATCTTGTTTGAAAAGATCAACACTAAATGATGTTTCAAGCAAAACCTTTGTCATTATTAACCCTTTCATTATCAACCCAGCTGAAACCAGCTCTGGCTCTGGGTACAAATGTCTTATTTTCATAAGTTTTTAATAAAATCTTCCACCAAACCTTAGTCGTCACAATTTATGTTCCTAATACTAGCTGAATGATAGCTAAATTCTGTTGTGTCTGGGTAGAGTAATTTTCTTTTTGTGCCTTATAATGTAACACACTCACCGGTAAAATTTCCACTTATTTCTTATTTTTATTTTTAAATAAAAATAAGAAATAAGTGGAAATTTTAAAATAAAAATAAGAAATAAGTGGAAATTTTACTGGTGTGTGTGTTACATTATAAGGCACAAAAAGAAAATGACTCTCCCCAGACACAACAGAATATGCTTCAACACACAAACTCATATAAAGAATCTTGCAAACCAAATCCAAAAATGAGATAGCTGAATTATTTGTTATATTTAAAGTAATTGAAAGAAACACAGAGTATCTAAAAAAAAATACAGTAATGAAAGGGTTAAGCAGTGAGCTGGCAGAATTGTTAGCATGCTAGCCAAAATGCATAGAAGCATTTCATCTGTCTTTATGTTTTGAGTTCAAATTCTGTCATAGTCAACTTGCCTCTTATCCTTCTGGGGTTGATAAAAAGAGTACCAGTCAAATACTGGGGTCAATGTATTCAACTTATACTCTTTTCTGAAATTTCAGGCCTTGTGCCTATAGCAGAAAGGATTATTATATAAATCAAGGATTCCATAGCCATTCAACATTTAAAAACTAGTTTTATAGAAACTTCTTTCAAATTTACTATTTTGTTTTTCGCACATTAACTTGTGTAGGTCGAACTGTGTAAAATGCTAGAGAAAGAAACCCAGCTATTTCTTGCACACATCCAAAGCAAAAGTTATTCAGGGCCCTTAAAATACTATTGTGGATCCCCAATTGACTATTTTGTTTCATAAACCCCCAAAAATTTTATATGGACCATCAGGGTCTATATTGACCATCAGAGGCCATATGGACCATCATAGGCCATATGGACCATCATAGGCCATATAGACCATGGTTGAAAATCACTGATTTAAATGCCCAGCATGCTAATGATTCTGTTAGATCATCATCATCATCATTGTTCAGCGTCCGCTTTCCATGCTAGCACGGGTTGGACGGTTCAACTGGGGTCTGGGAAGCCAGAAGGCTGCACCAGGCCCAGTCTGATCTGGCAATGTTTCTACGGCTGGATGCCCTTCCTAACTCCAGGATGCCCTTCCTAACGCCACTGCCTTCCTTAATTAATTTATATATGATATACTTTATAGTGAATTGTTATGTGTGCAATTGCTACTACACCAACTGTATCAAAAGGTTTGCTTTCTTTTGAAACAGACCTCATTTGTATGTTTCAAGTCATAATCAACAATTTTGCATCTAGGTAACTGAAATTTTGCATAAGGGCACATCATTTCAAACAAATTTACAAGGTGTGAATTTTAGGGGACAGTAATTATTTGTTTAAGGTGGCGAATTGGCAGAAACGTTAGCACGCCGGGTGAAATGTTTAATGGTATTTCGTCTGTCGCAACGTTCTGAGTTCAAATTCCGCCGAGGTCGACTTTGCCTTTCATCCTTTCGAGGTTGATAAATTAAGTACCAGTTATGCACTGGAGTCAATGTAATCGACTTAATCCCTTTGTCTGTCCTTGTTTGTCCCCTCTATGTTTAGCTCCTTGTGGGTAATAAAGAATTAGGTATTTCATCTGCCGTTATGTTCTGAGTTCAAATTTCGCCAAGGTCGACTTTGCCTTTCATCCTTTTGGGGTCGATGAATTAAGTACCAGTTACGCACTGGGGTCAATGTAATCGACTTAATCCCTTTGTCTGTCCTTGTTTGTCCCCTCTATGTTTAGCCCCTTGTGGGCAATAAAGAAATAAGTAATTATTTTGTTTATTTTTATGAAATACAAGTTTATGTTCTCAACTGTTTGGATGCAGCAATTCTGAGAGAATCAACGATTCTGCTAACGATTCTGCCAGCTTGCTGCCTTAATTAAATTACATATTATGTACTTTGTGGTGTTTTGTTATGTATGTGATTCCTTAGTCTATGGAAAGGAATCATCTTGCATGAAAGTGGTCCATGGTGGTCACTGCTATAGAGGTGGGTGCAGAGTGTTGATGTGTTTTTACCTGATCGGTTTGTGCAGCAATCATTGTAGAGCTGTAATAGTCTTGTGGTAGAAGATATTCCACAATGGCAATGAGGCACCAAAAGGCCTCCTCTTCTGACAGGAATAACAAAGCAACAGCAGCAAGACGGTTCAATCCCTGTTGAGAGAAAGAGAGAAAGAAAAACATTAGATAGGTGGAAAAGTCTACTACAATTACTACTACTAGGAGTAGTAGTAGTAATAGTAGTGGCAGTAACAACAGTAATTGTAATATTAGTAGTAGTATTAACAGTACTTATATCATCACCGTCATTGTTGTCAACATTGTCATCATCATCATCGTTGTTACTACCATCATCATCATCATCATCACCGTCACCATCATCATCATCATCATCACCATCACCATCATCATCATCACCACCATCCTACCATCATTGTTATCATCATCATCATCATCCTACTACCATCATCATCATCATCATCGTCATCACCATCATCATCACCGTCACCATCATCATCATCACCACCATCCTACCATCATTGTTATCATCATCATCATCATCATCATCATCATCGTTATGATCATTCTGCGAGCTCATTGCCTTACACCAACTGTGGAAGTAATCCTTTCTACTATGAGCACAAGGCCTGAAATTCTGGGGGAAGGGATCTAGGTAATTACATCGACCCCAGTATTAGACTGGTACTTATTTCATTGACCCCGAAAGGTAGAAAAGCAAAGTTAACTCAGCAGTATTTGAACTCAGAATGTTAAGATAGAAGAAATACCACTAAGCACTTTGTCCAGCAAGCTAACGATTCTGCCAGCACAAAGCCCTTTGGCAAATTTGGTAATAATGGTTCCCCATTTCGGCACATGGCAAGCATTTTTTTTTTTATGATAGTAGGGGGTTAATTTGATTACATTGACCCCAGTGTTTAACAGGTACTTATTTTACTGACCCTGAAAGGATGAAAGGCAAAGTCAACCTGGGCAAAATTTGAACTCAGAATATAAAGACAGACGAAAAGCACAAGGCCTCGAATTTGGGGGAAGGGATTAAGCACAAGGCCTCGATTTTGGGGGAAGGGATAAAGCACAAGGCCTCGAATTTGGGGGAAGGGATTAAGCACAAGGCCTCGATTTTGGGGGAAGGGATAAAGCACGGCCTCGAATTTGGGGGAAGGGATTAAGCACAAGGCCTCGATTTTGGGGGAAGGGATAAAGCACAAGGCCTCGAATTTGGGGGAAGGGATAAAGCACAAGGCCTCGAATTTGGGGGAAGGGATTAAGCACAAGGCCTCGAATTTGGGGGAAGGGATTAAGCACAAGGCCTGGAATTTAGGGGAAGGGATTAAGTCAATTACATCGACCCAAGTGCATAACCGGTACTTATTTAATTGACCCTGAAAGGATGAAAGGCAAAGCTGACCTCAGCGGAATTTGAACTCAGAACATTGCAGCAGATGAAATACCATTAGGCATTTCGCCCGGCATGCTAACGATACTTATTTCTTTACTGCCCACAAGGGGCTAAACATAGAGGGAACAAACAAGGACAGACAAAAGGAAATAAATCGATTACATCGATCCCAGTAACTGATACTTATTTAATCGACCCTGAGAGGATGAAAGGCAAAGTTGACCTTGGCGGAATTTGAACTCAGAACATTGAGGCAGACGACATACTTTTAGACATTTCGCCTGGCGTTCTAACAATACTCCCAGCTTGCTGCCTTAGCAATTGTAGTAATAATAACACTAATATGAGCAATACCAGCAGTAGTAGTGGTAGTGGTGGTAGTGATGGTAGTGATGGTAGTGTGGTGGTGGTGGTGGTGGTGGTGGTGGTGGCAGCAACCATGGCGTTATGCGCAACAGAGAACTTTCAGTTGTTCCATTCATTATTTCATTATGCGACAAATCCCATGGTGAGACTAAATGCTAACGAGAGCTTAATCCAGCACACCATTAATGAATTATTTAATAGTCTCTCTCTGTTGTTATGAATGTAATATGAAGAGAAGGTGTGTGCATGCATGTGTGTGTGTGTATGTGTGTGTACAATGTGCATCTTCCTGCTGTGTTAGTAATGATCGTTAAGACACGATTGATTTGTAATTGGTGGTAGTTAATTCGTTAGAATGTTTCATAAATGGCTGAGAGGACAGAGAGAGAGAGAGAGAGAGAGAGAGAGAGAGAGAGAAAGGAATTGTGTACGAAGAAGTTTGGCTGAATCTTTAGCTTTCGTTTCACAATAATAATGACAACGGCAAGGAGGGGGAGAGAGAGAAAGAGAAGATTAGCGGAGGAGGAGGAGGAGAAATTAAGAAGAAGCAGAAGAAGAAGAAGAAGAAGAAGAAGAAGAAGAAGCAGAAGAAGAAGAAGAAGAAGAAGAAGAAGAAGAAGAAGAAGAAGAAGAAGAAGAAGAATTGAAGAAGAAGAAGAAGAAGAATTGAAGAAGAAGAGAAG
Organism: Octopus sinensis; assembly: GCF_006345805.1. Taxonomy (NCBI): domain Eukaryota; kingdom Metazoa; phylum Mollusca; class Cephalopoda; order Octopoda; family Octopodidae; genus Octopus; species Octopus sinensis. Next base: position 30,163,564 of record NC_043019.1, on the reverse strand, counting down.
AAGAAGAAGAAGAAGAAGAAGAAGAAGAAGATAAGAAGATTAGCGAAGAAGAATAAGAAGAAACAGTAGGAGGGAATGGTCTTTCACTTACTTGGCAATATCCTATTGAGCTACACTGCCAACTGAATGCTAAAAGAACTCGTCTCAACTTCTGAACGTGTTCACTTTCTAAGGACATGTAATACTTATTGTTCGGTAAAGTTCGCAATAGATCCAGTTCAATCTGAATGAAAAGATAAAAGAGTTTTTGTTTTTAATCATTTGAAATAAATTAGTTTGTTATTCTATTACCTATATTATTTTATCATATTATTGGGTTGTCCAGAAAGTTTGTGCCTATTTTTAAAGGAAAGAAAAGGGTCAATAAATTTTTGCCATTACATTTTTAATCAACCAAATATGAACCATTTTGTTTCACAATGCGTCTCCATCTTTCCTTTAACTTGAAAATACCCTCTTCCCAGAATTGAGGTGCTTTCATGGCAAAGAATTCATCAAGGTATCTTTTTACATCATCCAAGGAATTGAAATTTTTACCATTAAGACTATTCTGCAGAGATCTGAATAAGTGGAAATCCAACGGAGCAATATCTGGTGAATATGGAGAGTGGGGTAACACATCCCAGCTGAGCTACAGCAATTTTTGTCTGGTTCCAGAAGCATCAAGTGCCAAAAATGTACTCTCTTATCTTCCATTTTAAAGGGTTACAGAATTAACACAGGTTATAGGAACAAAAACCTTCTTCCTCGAAAAGATAGCTTAAACTGTGCTCTAAATGGAGGTGTAGTGAAATCCTATTTTATGGACTCAACCATGTTCTAAAAGAAGTCGATAGGTAAGCTACTATAAATCGGCACAAACTTTCCAGACAACCTAAAACTTTATTATCTATATTAGAATACAAACTTTATTCTTTAGAGTTTAAGTCAGCCATATCAAGCCTAAATATTCTCCCTGTATTATGTTCAAACTAGCAAGATCTGCCCTTTCACACATACCCAACTATGTCACTCTAAAAATAACAACCAAATCATTGAAATTTGTAAGCAATGAGATAATACATGGTTAATTCAAAACAATGTGAATAAATAAGCATTACATTTGACAGAATAATCTGAATGCTAAATGGCCATATCCAACCCAAATATTCTACCTTTTTTTATGTTCAAACCACCCAGATCTGGTCTTTCATGCATACCCTGCAATGTCACTTGGAAAACAACAATCGTAGCATTGAAATCTCTAAACAATGAGATAATGCATGATTAATTCAAAACAATGGGAATAAATACTCACTATATTTGACAGAGTAATCAGAATGCTAAAAGGTTAATATTGCTTGGAAATAATTTCAAGGGTTGTAACCCCTAAACAGATAACATATAGGATTAACAACAAAAAGATAGAGATTTTAATCAAGTAGCATTTTGGTATCATTCAGTTTCATTGCACACTTACCCAGTCTATACACCACGCAGCCAAGCACACTGCACTGCCAACTATAATATACTGCCAAGCATAGTACACTGCTAACAAACTACAATGCCAAGCACACTACACTGCCAACCACAAAGCACTGCCAACCACAATACACTGTCAAGTACAATACACTGCTAATACAATGCCCTATGCAGCACAATGCATTGCCAACCATAATACACTTCCAACTATAATACACTGCCAAAATGCTACACTGCCAATATACTACCCTGCCAAACCACTACACTACACTACACTGGCCAAAACAATACATTGCCAACTACACTACACTGCCAGGCACAGTACACTGCTAATCACACTACACTGCCAACTATAATACACTGACAAGCATAGTACACTGCTAACAAACTACGCTGCCAAGCACACTACACTGCCAACCACAATACACTGCTAATACACTGCCCTATGCAGCACAATACATTGCCAACCATAATACACTGCCAAAATGCTACACTGCCAATATACTACCCAGCCAAATCACTACACTACACTACACTGGCCAAAACAATACATTGCCAACTACACTACACTGCCAAGCATGGTACACTGCTAATCACACTACACTACCAAGCACAATACACTGCCAACTAAACTACACTGTCAAGCACTATTTACTACCAAGACACTACGTTTTCAATACACTACACAGCCAGCCATACTACACTGTCAATACACTACAGTGTCAGCATGCCACAGTTTCAACACATTACACCATACAGCCAGTCACAATACACTGTCAATACAACACACTGTTCACAGCTTGCCATGATACCCAACCAACACGCCACATGAAAATAGAATTTTTAAAAATCAACAAGAGACATATGTGAATAGGCTAAATTCTTACCTGTTTCGCTTCAGGATTAGGCTTTTGGTTAATAACTTGAGCAACTAATTTCTGGTAGTGGTCTGCATGTAGATGCTTTCTCCGGTGTGACACATAAAAGTTTACGCATCTACCAAAGATAAGAATAGGTTAACCGAACCTCCAAATATATGCACTTATTAAATCTAAAGATAGCTAACACACATGGCCCGGTAGTTGAGAAGCTTGCCTTCCAACCATGTGGTCTTGGGCTCAGTCCCACTGCACAGCACCTTGAACAAGTGGCTTTTACTACAGCCTCAAACTGACCCAAAACCTTGCGAGTGGATCTGGTAAACAGAAGCTGAAAGAAGCCCATTGTGTGTGTGTATGTGTGTATATATATTGTGTGTATATATATATATGTGTGTGTGTGTGTGTATATATGTGTGTGTGTGTATATATATGTATATGTATATATATATGTGTGTGTGTGTGTGTGTGTGTGGTGTATAAACGTGTGTGTGTCTCTCTTTCTCTTCTCTCTCTCTATATATATATTATATATATATATGTATATATATATATATATATATATATATGTATGTATATATATATATATATATACACACACACACATTATTTGAGGTCTAACAAGGCTACCAATGGTTTCATGCAGATAGAACTCTCTCAACAATTATTAAGCCTGCCATGTGGAAACGTTGGTACTCAACACCATCTTGGATGAGAATACATGAAGCTACATGAGACTGTACAGGAGTTTGGGATAAATAAATAAATAAATATACAGATGATGGACAGTAACTAATTAATCTGGTTTGGAAAATCAATAATCCAGAAAGACTTTGGTACGAAAAGTTCTGGAAAAAAACCAATGTTGTACCTGAACCATTAATTTCAATCAATCCCAGTTCTTGGCTGGTATTTATTTTATCAACCCCTGAGGGATGAAAGTTAAAGTTGACCTCAGTGGTATTTGAACTCAGGGCATAATGGAATTCAGTTAAATAGCACAAAGTAATTTTTTTGATGCACCACCGATTCTGTTAATCCACCGGGTATTTTTTTGGGAGGAGGGAATGAATAATAAAATGATTTCTTTCATATGACGCTAAACCAATATTGTCAGAGGAAAGAGTAAATTCAATCGATTCATGTCCAGTATCTTATTGGTAATTCTGCCATCCATCCACCCTTAATTTCAAAGGTAATAAATCAAGGTCTCACCCATTCCAGATCCGTTCTCTGTGTTCTTGAGGAATTCCAGAACGAATTAGAGATTTCAGTTCTGAACATCTTTGAAGTTCTTTCTTGTCCAAACCAGTCATAAAATTGTCCCATTTGTTTTGATGTAATCGCTTTTCTTCAATTTCCTGAAAAGTGAAGAAAATAAATGCATATTTGAAGATTTATGGCGCTTTAGTTTAGATACGGCAGTGAAAGTCTGAGAATAAAGAAAACATGACATGTTTTGATAATTTATGATGAGTTTTGGTAAGTTAATGCAACAAAAGACCATTAATACTTGGAGCTAAAGGAATATATAAATCACTTCTAGTAAACAGACTTGTATTTCTTCTAAAATAATTTGAAATATTTAAGTTTGGTTAATTAACCCCTTACCCAACAATTATTTTGAAAATAAATGTATTTTTTCAGACATATTTTTTAATTGTTTTATTTTACTATGTTTTGAATGGTGATTTCGAGGTATATTTCAAACCTTATTTATTATGAATTTTAATTCAAGAATATTGATTTTAAATTACCGCTTTGGGCAGAAACGAGTTAACCCGTTTTTAGACGAAGGAACTCGTTTGCTGTCAATTTGGCGAGTCTATCTTTTGACGAGTTAACTCGCCAGAGATAGAAAAAAACGATTTTGGTCAAAACGTATATATTCATTTCTGCCAGGTAACGGGTTAAAGCATTTTTCTATCCACCCCACCAAAAAACAAAACAAAAAAAAACGAAAAAGAAACAAAACAGGATGTCAAACAAACCAATTCATCGTCATTGTCATCATCATCTTCATCGTTTAATGTCCGTCTTGCATGCATGCATAGGTTGGACAGTTGACAGGAGCCAGCCAGGTAGAAGACTACCCCAGGCTACTGTGTCTGTTTTGGCAGGGTTTTTATGGCTGGATGCCCTTCCTAACACCAATCACTCTGCAGAGTGGACTCTGTGCTTTTTACATGGCACTAGCACAGGTAAGGTTAGTTTTGGCATGATTTTTACAGCTGGATGCCCTTCCAAATGCCAACCACTTTACAGTTTGGACTGGATGCTTTTTACATGGCACCAGCACTAGCAGGGTCACCAAGTAACTTGCAAGACAGGGAATTTTGAGAAGGGCAGGGACATTTGAGGAGAGGAACTTGTGTGTCAGAGGATGAACGGTTAGAGTGTGACAGAGAGACAGAAACAAGTGTCTTGCTATAACGGAGGGGGAATCGGAGGAAATGATTTGGTGTCAAATTATGAAAGGTTAGAGTGTGACAGAGAAATAGAGAGGCAGAAATAGATGTCTTGCAATTGGCGGAATAAATTAGACAAATTACACAAAATAAAATACAGAAAACCAAAAGTTCTGGAGGAATACAAGGAAGGTCTTTTACTCGGTAGTAAAGAAATAATAAATGATTTGTTAAAATGAATTAAATCTACCTTGATACTAGTATTGAGTTCTTCAGATTTCCTCTGCATTTCAATGGCTCGTGTTGATAGCAAATCTCCCTCGTTAGTGGCAGGATAACGTACGAAGCCATAGTTATCATACTCAGGTGAATTCCTGAAATTTAAGAATGTAAACATTTATAAACTGACGTATTAAAGCTGTACATAGAAGATTGTAAAGAATTGCATTATATGTACATTGTACATTCTTACTTTGATGTTTATTTTATGAATTAAGTGAATCCTCAAAGACAAGCTGATTAACCATTTCATTTCTTAAAATCTATTTGTTGCAAAGAAAATTTTAAAAGAAAAAAAATCTAAGTGATTGGTTACAGGTATGGCTGTGTGGTTAAGAAGCTTGCTTTGCAAACCACATGGTTTTGGGTTCAGTTTCACTGAATGGCACCTTGGACAAGTGTCTTTCTTCTACAATAGGGCTGAGCTGAAAAAAATGTCTTCCACAAAAACATGTATTAGGTTGCTTTGGAAACAGGTGAAGGTTTATGTTTATGATAGGAAGGGCATCCAGCCATGAAAAATCCACTTCAACAGATTCCATCCAACCCATGCAAGCACGGAAAAGTGGACAAAAAAACGATGACAACCATGATGATGATGATGATGATGATGATGACGATGACAGCCACGCCTATTGCCCATTAGATAACAAACACTCTGAAAAATGAAATAAATTCTATACCCAGACATTTAATACAACACTAATTAGATTTATAAGTCCTTCATAACAGACATTTTAATGCTATTACCATATAAAAGCTATCTTCAAATGCAAAGAATCTTTATGAGATTATTTCTGTTGTGCAATGGAGGATTTATAGGAAAACATTAATGGTATAAGTGAAGAATTGCCGATATATAAGCTAGCATGAAATGCAAAATAGTATTTCTCTGGTGCTATTTACGTTTAGCCCAGAGTTGGCACTGATCAATTAGATCTATTAAGATCAAAGGGAATCCAGCCATAATTATCAAATATCTTTTTTGCCTTTATCAAAGTGTATCTAGGACTACATTATCGAATGTAGCCTTCCCTTTTTTTTAAAAATAAAAAGGATGTCGTTAGAGGGATGTTTGGTTGATATTCCTATCAGATTGAGCATATTTATGATCTAAGACATTTCAGCCATGACCATCTCATCTTTTTTTTTATAGAACTGCATCATCCATTGAGAATTTAGAAATTAATCACATGATTTGTGAATGCTGACTGATCGAGTCTGGGAGATCCTCAAGGGAGAAATATTGAAAGACAATCAGCAAATAGATAATTCCTACATGCTTTACTGTATTTAACTATCAACTGCCAATAATTTAATATTTTTCAGAAAGTTCCAGAAAAGTATCATCGTTACTACCATCACCACCACCACCACCACAACCACCAGCATCTTCACCCCACCACCACATTTACCACCACCACCACCACCACCACCTTCACCACCATCTTCACCACCACCACCACCTTCACCTTCACCACCACCACCATCTTCACCACCACCACCACCACCACCACCACCACCATCTTCACCACCATCTTCACCACCACCACCACCATCTTCCCCCACCACCCCACCATCTTCACCACCACCACCACCACCATATTCCCCCACCACCCCACCATCATCACCCCCATGCCCACCACCTTCACTACCATCTTCACCACCACCACCACCACCACCACCACCACCACCTTCACCATCATCACCACCACCTCCACCACCATCACCAGCATCATTTTAGTGTCCAGTTTTCCATGTTAGCATCATCAGATGGAGTTCATTTGAGGCAGATATTCTACAGTTGGATACCCTTCGTATTGCCATACCCATTTGCAAGCAAGGTGCTATTTCCCCCATGGTCAGACATGTTTTTGCAAAATATCGGAAATGAATCACATTCATTTACATTACACGGTTTCAAGACAGAGACACAAACATACCCCCTACACACACACACACACATAATACATATGTACACACACACACACACACACACATTATGTATGTATGTATGTGTATATATGTGTGTGTGTGTGTGTGTGTGTCTGTGTGTGTGTGTGTGTGTGTGTGCGTGTGTGTGTGTGTGTGTGTACACATATATATCATTGTTGTCTTCATCATCATTTAACATCTGCTTTCCATGCTGGCATGGGTTGGACAGTCTATCATGGAGCTGAGCTGTCCAAACTCCAA
>NC_043019.1:30146342-30153842 GCF_006345805.1 Octopus sinensis | reverse complement strand
TGTTGCCAACCTTTGCCTGCTTCCAAGCAAGGTTCTATTTCCCCATGTTCAGATATGGTGCCATCACCACCACCACCATCACCACCACCACCACTACCACCATCACCATTATCATACCTAGCCATGGACACCATAGTTCATCATCCCATCAAAGTCCTTTATCACAGAGCTACGACGTGGTTATTGATACAACACAGAACAGTTCCAGTCCTTCATCATAATTCTATTACCTGGTTAGTGACACTACACTCCTAGGTATCAAAGTCTGTTACTACAGGGATCCCCAGCCACTGAGCTACAGACCAATACCAGGTGGTGGAGCATTTGGTAATGTGCCACCATCATCGTCATAGTTTAATGTTCACTTTTCCATGCTTTCAAATTCCGCCGAGGTCGACTTTGCCTTTCATCCTTTCGGGGTCGATAAATTAAGTACCAGTTACGCACTGGGGTCGATGTAATCGACTTAATCCATTTGTCTGTCCTTGTTTGTCCCCTCTATGTTTAGCCCCTTGTGGGCAATAAAGAAACAGATGCGGATTTTCTACAGCCAGACACCCTTCCTGTTACCAACCGTCAAGTGATCTTATTCGCTCATGAGTTGACTTTCACCATGTCTAAGTCAACGATAATATAATATACCAAAGCATCAAAGTCGTTTATCATAGATCTACAACATGGTCACTGATGCAAGACTTCAATGTATCAAAATCTATTGGTATAGATCTATGATCTGGTCATTGATGTTATAATACATCATAATATCAAATATTTTATCTGGTCACTGAAGATTAAGACTTCAAATTATTAAATTCATTCATAATAATTCTATGATCAGGTCAATGACTTTATACTTTAGACTATCAAAATCTTTGGTCACAGATGTATGACCTCGTCACTGATGTTATAATACAGCATAATATCAATTTTCTTTTTATTGTAAATCTGGTCACTGAAGATTAAGGCTTCAAATTATTATTGGGTAGTCCGGAAAGTTTGTGCCGATTTATAGTAGCTTACCTTTCGATTTATTTTAGAACATGGTTGAATCCATAAAATAGGATTTGACTAAACCTCCATTTAGAGCACAGTTTAAGCTATCTTTTCGTGGAAGAAGGATTATGTTCCTATAACCTGTGTTAATTCTGTAACCCTTTAAAATGGAAGATAAGAGAGTACATTTTTGGCACTTGATGCTTCTGGAACCAGACAAAAATTGCTGCAGCTCAGCTGGGATGTGTTACCCCACCCTCCATATTCACCAGATATTGCTCCTTCGGATTCCACTTATTCAGGTCTCTGCAGAATAGTCTTAATGGTAAAAATTTCAATTCCTTGGATGGTGTAAAAAGATACTTTGATGAATTCTTTGCCATGAAACCACCTCAGTTCTGGGAAGAGGGTATTTTCAAGTTAAAGGAAAGATGGAGACGCATTGTGCAACAAAATGGTTCATATTTGGTTGATTAAAACTGTAATGGCAAGTATTTATTGACCATTTTATTTCCTTTAAAAATCGGCATGAACTTTCCAGACAACCCAATAAATTCATTTGTCATAATTCTATGATCACGATCAGGTCAATGACTTTATACTTCAGAGTATCACAGTCTTTTGTCACAGATCTATATTTTGATCATTGACACAGTTACTTCAGCTGTGCTTCAGTGATCTAGATTGAAGACATATGAACAAATACAGAAGAAACTGTAGGCAATATACTATAATACCAAGAGCTACATTCAATTCAAACCTTGTGTTGAACAGGTCAATCCAACTGATGAACAAAGAGAAACAACAGTGTAAACACACACACACATACACATATGCACACACACAACACACATCCTCCTATGTGGTTGTCCAAGGTAATCTCTACAGCAGTGGTTTTCAACCGGGGTTCCGCGGAACCTTAGGGTTCTGCCGGTACAGTTCAGGGGTTCCGCAAGAAGTTACAAAACTGCTAAAATCGGCAGTAATTTTTAATTCTCCTGTGCAGATATGTGTGCATAAGACTATTAAATTATTGCATACAGGTTCCTCGAGCCAGTGGAATGTTTCCTTGGGGTTCCGCTCCAGCAAAAAAGTTGAAAAGCACTGCTCTACAGGCTCTCTGGATGTACTAGAAATATCACCAAAATCTCCCTTGAATGAAGGGGAGACATATAAATCAGGGCAATGTAGACACAGATAGATTATACTTCAAAGCCAAGGACGAGATGATCAATGCTTGAACACCTTTGATCATAAGTCTTCAAACGGCCAATATGGATCGGCTATACAACAGCAACAGCTGCAACAGCAGCAGCACCCCGACTTCCTACGCAACTTCTGAGCCTGGATGTGCATTCATCCATCCGTCGATGCTCTCGGTGTCGGGGGTTGACCTGCTTTCTCTTCTGCGGGTCTTACGAATAGCAAAGGACCACGTTTCGGACTTCTTCCATCTTACGAGCTCTCGGACAAAGACCGTTCTCTCAACAGCAACAGCAGCAGTTCAAGAATTTGGACCTGGAGATCTCCATTTCCAGCGACTTCAAGGGACACCTCCCAGTGGTGTCGGGCATCAACGGCGTCAACGAAGAGCCCTCGACTACAACAAGACAACCAAATTTTTCTTTTTTTCCAAGGTCTGGGGTCTCGCGCCCCTAAGCCCTAGACCATCTCCTAATCACCCTTACCTGTCTTGTTGCTTAACAACAACAACAGCAGCAACAGTGGCGGCAGCAGCAGCAACAACATGGTAAAGTATTTATTCCAAAAATATTGCTTTAAAACATTAATTACTTGTAACAAATAAGTACTATATAATATCATGGATTTTGTAGTTGGTGGTGGTGGTGGGTCCATTTTTGCTGCTTACACCAGGCGCAGTTTACCCTAGCTATGCCACTGTGTGTGTGTGTTTATGTTTGTTTCCCCACCACTGCTTGGCAACCGATGTTGTTTTGTTCATGTCCCTGTAACCAAGCAGTTTGGAAAAAAAAGAGACCACTAGAATATATATTACACTTTAAAAAATACTAAGATTGATTTGTTCAACCAAAGCCTTCTGAGGCAGTGTTCCAGCATGGCCACAGTCCAATGACTGAGACGAGTAAAAAATAAAAGTACTACAATCCATGCAACTAAATGCTACAGCACTCCACTGACACTAAACAGTATAGGCTTACACTACAGTACACTAGAACACTTCATTTTGTGGGGATGTTGATTGTCTGCTGCTTTGTCAACACAGACCATCATTAGTATCCTCACTAATGGGGATCACTACAAATTTTTAAGCCAACACAGACTGCTACTAGTTTTGTAACCAACACAAACTACCAAGAGAGGCTGTAACTAGTTCTTAGCCAATAGAGACAACTACTAGTCTCTTAGTCTCACAAACTACTAACATTTTAGGCAACACTAACCACTCCTAGCCAACATAGGCTACTTCTAATTGTCTCCTAGCCAAAGGTTACCAATAGTCACCTAGCCAACACAGACCACGTCTAGTCTCCTAGCCAACACAAACTACACTAGTCTCCATGCCAACACAGAGCACCACTAGTCACCTAGCCAACACAAACTGCTAACATTCTAGCCAACACAGACTACACTAGTCTCCTAGCTAACACAGAACATTAGTCTCCTAGCCAATGTAGACAACTCTGGTTTCCTAACTAATACAGACTACACTACACTCTTAGCCAACACAGCCCACTGGTCTTCTAACCAATGCAAACTACTCTAGTCTCTTAGCTAAAGTAGAAGACTACTGCTCGTCTCTTAGCCAACTGAGACTACACTAACCTCCTTTCAACACAGAACACTACTTCTCTCCTAGCCTACACAAACTACCAATAGTATCAATAGTGTTCTAGCCTACACAAGCTGTCAATAGTCTTTTGACTGACAGACACTATGACTAGTTCCCTAGCCAACTCAGACAAGTACTGGCCTCCTAACCAACACAAAAAGCTAAAAACTTCTAGCAAACATAGACCAGTGCTGGTCTCTTAGCCTACTCAAACCACTGCTTGTATTCTAGCCACCACCCACCATTAGTCCCATAGCAACTAGTCTCCTTACCAACAGAGACCATCATTAATTTTCTTCAATTCTAATACATGTTTGATGAACACTGCTTTGCAGGGACTGAAGAAGGTCATATTCAATGTATAAGACCTGTGGAGTATCTCCATATTTGGCTGGCTACCATTATACCAAAGGTTTATTACAGATGCAAGCATTCAAAACAAAGAGGATGTCATTATATGGTTGCTCGATGACCTGCTAGTAATAGCAGCTAAATTTTTGCTTAAATCGCACCCAACCTTTAAGATGATGGTGTGGAATTCGATGAAAATTTTGGCCAGAAGAAAAAGAAACAAATGCTAATGCAGTCCTAGATATTATAGGTCACAGCTTGAAGACCTTTGATGATATGTCTGTTCAATCAAAGCCTAGATGGGAGGAACAACAACAACAACAACAACAACCAACAACAACACTGGAAACATTTAACAAGGAGTTAATCAAACAAAATATTACTTTTATAAAAATTGGGCTATTTTTAAAAAAAATTATTAATAAAACAATTGAAAAGGGATTTTTTCCCACTTTTTTTTTGTGTTGCTTTACTTACGTTGGGGAATATGCAAAATCTCCTTTGAAATTGGACTCAGAATCAAGGACTTCATTCAGGAGTTGTCGGACAACCTCTGGTTTATTATCTTCCTTGCCACCTGTCAGGTAAGTAAAGAAAGCATTAATGAAGCAAAGAAGCACAGGTGTCTTGCTATAGAGGAGATACATGGCTTCCCTAACTGGGAAGATAAAGACGAAGAAGAAAGATGGTAGTGATGATGTGCCAGAGCAAACTCTTGAGGTTGGTGAGCATAAGAGAGGATAATGGTCAGTGGGTCAGAGGAAAAGGATCAGAGGAAAAGGGTCAGAGGAAAAGGGTCAGATGAAAAGGGTCAGAAGAAAAGGGTCAGGTGGATAGTTTCATGTGATGGGAGATTAGTGTCTACTTTCCCATGGTTGCTTGAGGCAGTGGGTGAGGGTATGTTGGAATGGAGCTTTATCGTGATGCTTTATCTTGATGCAAACCCCACAGCTGTTTCTAAGCAATACAATGCATTAATCTCCCAGTTCATGGAACAATGAACAGCCTTGACATGTTTACGCAAAGAACTAGAAAAAAGGTGAGAAATGACACCGTTCGAATGAGCCTTCTGTTAAAAAAAGATTGCGCAACATGTCAAAACTTGTCAAGAAGCCCTGACATATGTTTTTGAGCATCAAGAGCATCTCTCTTTGAACTCAGAATGATCAAAATAGCACTGAGCATCTTGCCCAGCATGTTAACAACTCTGCCAACTCACCACCTAAAACAGAGGTTCCCAACCTTTCCACTACCAAGGACCCCTTTTATTTAAATGAGTTTTAATATGCTTATCTTTATGTATAGGTGCAGGAGTGACTGAGTGGTAAGTAGCCTGCTTACCAACCACATGGTTCCAGGTTCAGTCCCCCTACATGGCACCTTGGCCAAGTGCCTTCTACTATAGCCTAGGGCCAACCAAAGCCTTGTAGTGGATTTGGTAGATGGAAACTGAAAGAAGCCTGTCGTGTATATATATGTGTGTGTGTGTGTGTGTGTGTGTGTGTGTGTGTGTGTGTGTATGTGTGTGTATATGTTTGTCCCCCAACATCGCTTGACAACCAATGCTAGTGTGTTTACATCCACGTAACTTAGCGGTTCGGCAAAAGAGACCGATAGAATACATACTAAGCTTACAAAGAATAAGTCCTGGGGTCGATTTGCTCAACTAAAGGCCACAACCAAATGACTGAAACAAGTAAAAGAATAAACGAAAAACAAAAGAATATATATACATATATATGATATTTTGAATTTAGTTCACGGACCCCCAGTACTACCTTTGCAGACCACAGGTTGGGAACCACTAACCTAAAATATGAAATATAAAAACAATGAAAGCAAAAATCAAATTCAAAATGTATTGCAACTGACCTTCAGAGACTTTTTCCAAATTCTTCAAAATGATCAGGTACTTGCTCATAATTTTGTAGTACTTAGCTTCCTGCTTCGCCAGCTCCCTAAAATATGAGGCACACCATGTTACAATAGTTAAACCGTTCATGTGTATGGTCTGGTGGTGGGAACAATAGTGAATTTTGAGAACTTTTGAAAACTTGTCTCCTCTCTTTCTGGACTGGTAAAACTGATTTGACTTCTGATCAATACCAACAGATCAATAGCTATGAGAGTGAGGTTATTTATTGATGCATACATAACTGAACATTTGGTGACATCTGTCAATACCTGTGTGTGCATGTGTGTGTGTGTGTGTGTGTGTGATGTCTGTGTCTATGCATGTTTAAAAAAATGTACATCTTCTGAACATTGTTTAGCCCCCACGTCAGCAGTGATTGAGTAGCCTATGGCCACTGGCATTCCAAATCATGACCATCCTATCTGTTTCACAACACACTATATAAAGATTTCAAAGTTAAATATGTCTTCCCTGTAGTAAGTTAGTAGGACATGCGTGTACTTTGAGAGAAATTTTGGTTGCTATTTCTAGCAGGTCAGGTCACTGCATTAAAAATCCCTTGTCAGCTTAGTGCTAGTGTTCATGTTGTTATTGTTGTTGTTGCTAGTGGTGTTAGTGTGGCTATTATTCTTAGTAACAGTGCATTATTTAGCCTCAGATCAGCTCTGACTGAATAGACCTATGATTAAAGGCTTTCCAACAGTGACAAACATTGTTGCTTCAGACAAACATAAGTAAGCCAACTTATACATCAAAACAACTTTGGAGGACCAAACATTCCATGTGAAAAGCAACAGCATTTGAAAAGATAATGATGAAGTTTGAATGTTTATAATATACGTTTACTTTTTACACAATGTCAATTTGCTTGCCAGAAAATATAGCCATTTCCAAGTAAATATAATCTTTTATATTTTACAAATTTTCTTATTTCAGTCCATGGACTGCAGCCATGCTGGGGCACTACCTTGAAGGGTTTTAGTTGAACAAATCCACCCTAATATTTAAGTTTGTGTTTTTTTTTTTTTTTAAAGTTTGGTAGTTTTCCTGTTCATCTCTTTTTACCAAAGTGCTAAATTACAGGGGACATAAACAAACCAATACCGGCTGTCAGGTTGTTGGGGCAGGCATGGTGCAAAAAAAAAAAGTGATTTCCATGTAAATTTAGAAAATAAGAGTTAAGAAATTTAATATAGTGTAAAGATGGATGTCTAAAGACGGCAACAGCTGGGAAATGCTTCAAAGAGTTGCTTACTGAAAAAGTTCCAAGCTCAAACTAGTGACATGAACAGAATGGCTTTCTAACACAACAATGAAATCAATAAGACACACTTTTAGTATTCTTCCGAAAGTAATATTTTATATGGGTATAAATAAAAAGACAGCACTCATACACACACACACACACACACACACAGAGGCACGTGTA